>NW_006207268.1:2572187-2629524 GCF_000334495.1 Tupaia belangeri chinensis
CGACGGTGGCGGCCAACGTCTGCCGCCCTCAGGCCCTGCTTATAGCGCCCGGGCGGCGGGCTGACGTCACAGCGGCGTGCTGACGCAGCGGCGGAGACAGCGGCGCGTTTTGGGGAGCTGCGGGAGGCTTGTCCAATGTTGGGCCCTTGGAGGTCTAGGAGCCCGGGCACGTCTTGAAAGTGGAAGCTTCTAGAGGCGCTCAGGCCTAGCCCTCCGCCTCCCCTGACTGGCAATAGAAATAAATGAATTGCATTTTGTAAAGTCTGCTTTCAGTGGCATGTTCTAACTTCTTTGTAGCGATTGTTACCAAATACTTTCAAAAAGTATGTTGAATGTCTACCCTTCTAGGCATAAATAGCACCTATTTCCTACTGAGTGAGCCTAATGGAACTGAGGATCACAATTAACCTATTTTTAAAAATCATTTCTCAGTGCTGCTAGATTAAAATATCATTTTAATACTTCAAGAAATAGACTAATGAATAGTTCTACACTCTTGCATTTATGTGGAAAATAACAGACCTTTTGGAAACTATATGGAAAGAAGCAGTTGTTGAATGGATGTGCTGTGCAATTTTGATACTGTTTTGAATTAGTATAATGAGTAGCAGTTGTAATTTTATTGTCTTTGAAATGTTTTTTTAATGCATCATTAAGATTTTTATAGAATAGTGACAGAAAAAAGGTATCTTAACTGAAATAATAAGTTTAATAACTAAAATATTTCTTAGCTTTCAGCTTATTTGGAAAAGTTGTGAAAGTCATCTTATAAATCCACTTACCGAATTTATGGAGAAACCTACAAGTGATAGGAGCTACTCAGACGAACTCCTTTTCCATCTGAAAAGTAGATCAGAGGAAGATTTACCACAGCATACCAGTGGAAGTCATCTCAGGTGGTATTCTCATCAATATTTGAGGAAATCTAATTTTCTGATTTCCAGGTGTCTTAGTCCATGATTGCATTGTTAAAAGAAATACTGAAGCTGGGTAAATTTAAGAGAATAGTGGTTTATTTTGACTCACAGTTCTGGTGCCCTGGAAGTCCAAAGCCATCACAAAATGGCAGAAGACAAAAATTTTAGCAGATCAGAGTGTGTTCTGTAACCACTGTGGGTTTTTTTGTTTGTTTGCTTGTTTTTCTGAGATTCTGGTCTCATCCCCACAGTTTATCTCAATAATTAGATGGAAAAGTCACGGGTAACTGTTCAGTTGCTGGTTGCTTCATGAACATTTAGTAGAAGCGTTGAATAAAGATTTTTTTTCCCCTAAAGTGCTGCCTGCGAACCCCACGAAGAGGCGGGGCGACCGTTGCCAGAGAAGCCCCTAGACGCGTAGGAGCTCTGCTTTTGTCCCACGAGCACCTCGACGGGCGCTCTCCCACGGAAGCGACTGTCGGAATTCGGCTGCTTTTCGCCTTGCATCCCCTGCCTTCCTTGCTAGTCTTCCTTCCGCGGCACTGCCCGCTGCGACCCAGTCCCGCTTAGCTGGCCCACGGTTGCAGAGCACAGGTACGCTCCCAGATCTCTCACGACTGTGACGGCCAACGTCTGCCGCCCTCAGGCCCTTCTTATAGCGCCCTGGCGGCGGGCTGACGTCACAGCGGCGTGCTGACGCAGCGGCGGAGACAGCGGCGCGTTTTGGGGAGCTGCGGGAGGCTTGTCCAATGTTGGGCCCTTGGAGGTCTAGGAGCCCGGGCACGTCTTGAAAGTGGAAGCTTCTAGAGGCGCTCAGGCCTAGCCCTCCGCCTCCCCTGACTGGCAATAGAAATAAATGAATTGCATTTTGTAAAGTCTGCTTTCAGTGGCATGTTCTAACTTCTTTGTAGCGATTGTTACCAAATACTTTCAAAAAGTATGTTGAATGTCTACCCTTCTAGGCATAAATAGCACCTATTTCCTACTGAGTGAGCCTAATGGAACTGAGGATCACAATTAACCTATTTTTAAAAATCATTTCTCAGTGCTGCTAGATTAAAATATCATTTTAATACTTCAAGAAATAGACTAATGAATAGTTCTACACTCTTGCATTTATGTGGAAAATAACAGACCTTTTGGAAACTATATGGAAAGAAGCAGTTGTTGAATGGATGTGCTGTGCAATTTTGATACTGTTTTGAATTAGTATAATGAGTAGCAGTTGTAATTTTATTGTCTTTGAAATGTTTTTTTAATGCATCATTAAGATTTTTATAGAATAGTGACAGAAAAAAGGTATCTTAACTGAAATAATAAGTTTAATAACTAAAATATTTCTTAGCTTTCAGCTTATTTGGAAAAGTTGTGAAAGTCATCTTATAAATCCACTTACCGAATTTATGGAGAAACCTACAAGTGATAGGAGCTACTCAGACGAACTCCTTTTCCATCTGAAAAGTAGATCAGAGGAAGATTTACCACAGCATACCAGTGGAAGTCATCTCAGGTGGTATTCTCATCAATATTTGAGGAAATCTAATTTTCTGATTTCCAGGTGTCTTAGTCCATGATTGCATTGTTAAAAGAAATACTGAAGCTGGGTAAATTTAAGAGAACAGTGGTTTATTTTGACTCACAGTTCTGGTGCCCTGGAAGTCCAAAGCCATCACAAAATGGCAGAAGACAAAAATTTTAGCAGATCAGAGTGTGTTCTGTAACCACTGTGGGTTTTTTTGTTTGTTTGCTTGTTTTTCTGAGATTCTGGTCTCATCCCCACAGTTTATCGACCCAACCCAACTCATCATGGAGGGCCTGTCCTAATGACATTATTGCATCCAAAGGTCCCACCTTGGGAAACCATGAAAAAAATTAGATTTTCATTGACTATTTTACAATACAATCAATATAGTCAAATTCCAACACATGAACTTCTGGGGGACCACCAGTCACTGCCTATTTAATGCCAAAATGTGAAATCTTGGGTGATAAACCATTATCCAAATCATAACATTAATGGTGCATTAATTCAGATAATTTGCATTACAGACAAAATATAAAACCAGCAGATGGTGTAGTAGTTACATTGCTGGACTCCCATATAGTTGACCGTGGTTTGAGTCCTGGACCCAGCAGCTTAAAACTCATGCTGGTCATATGTGCGTGTGTGCCAAAAAATCCCAAGAGGAAAATGGAGGAAAAGAGATTGTGACTTGGCCATCCCCACTGGGGGTTAATTCCTCAGTTTATGTCTCTCTGTCTCTCTCTGTCTTTTCAGTGAGCACATACACCCTATAGCAAAAATCTCTCTAAAAAATAAAAAAATAAAAACCTTGCCTTATATTAAGAATCTATAAAACCATAAATTTTTGTACTAAGGTAAATGAAAATATAAATAATATGGCATATCAGAATTAATGAGTACTAATTCACTGTCATTTGATGTATTACTATATAACAAATCATTGTCACATTTGACTTCTTTAATTGTGGAACACACTTGTTATTTATATGAATCATTGCTCTCTACCCCAAATGGCAACCTTAAAATATTATTTTCACTGTACATAGTATAATCGAGCTTCCAGTTTAACTTGTTTCAAATAAAAAAATATATTTTATATATATATTATATTATATATATATATATATATTTTTGGTATAGCCTCTGAGATGCCCTAAATTGTTAATGAGCCATTATTTTATGTTCTATGAAGACAAAAGCTGCCAATTAAAGACATAGTTTATTACTTGAAATTTTATGTATCTATATTATAAAAGTTCCTTCAAACTTATTTATATATAGATTTTATTCCAAATATTGGGTCGTCAGAAAAGTCATGATGCAATTTTGTATAGGAAAACATAGAAAAATATGTCATGACCCAATAATTTATAATTACATAAAAATAAAATATAGGTGAGATAAATTAGTTAAAGTAGTCTCAGAACTTCTTTATAAACAAAGCCAACCACTGTGATTTACTTTTTGATTTAAAGTTATCCTTGCTATTAAGAATATTGGTGATATCACATTACTTTTTAAAATAATTAATTAATTAATTAATTTACTTTGACCAGAGAGAGACAGAGCAAGTGAGAGAGAAACTGAGAAAGAGAGAGAAAGTGAGAAAGCAAGTTGCCAGGTCTGGGACTCAAACCACAGTTGGTCATGTGGGAGTACAGCACCCTTAACCACCACGTCACCTGCCGGCCCCGGTGTTATCACATTTCTTAAGAACATCTTTAAGTGAAATAATCTTTTTTCATTCTAGGCTCTTAATCACAGTATAGAGCAAGGCTGTCTGGAGTCCTGCCTCTGAAATGTTGCTAAACTTTCCTACTTCACTAACTCCTCATCCCCTCTATGACCCTTTGTTCTTAGGGTTAAAAAAGTGTAGCTTTATCTCTGGGATATTCATCAATGCTTTGGACACCCAGTCTCTAAGTTCTCAGTGTGTGTAGGCACAGACAGGTCAAGATTCCCTCCTGACAGACAAAGATTTTAAGACACATCTGATATCAGGATGTGAAAATGTGACGGGGGCAGACCCCACAGCCTAGTGGTTAAGGGAACTGGAGTCCATGTGGCCAACTGCGCAGTTTGAATCTCAGTTCTGGTGGCTTGAAAACATGCCTGGTACATGTGTCTCATACCTCAAATCTAAATAGAATGCATAAATGGAGAAGGAATTGTGTCATGACCACACCCCATTGAAGGGGTGTTTTTTCTCTCTGTATGTGTCTTTCTAGCACGTACAGAGAAGAGAAGAGAAGAAACCAAAAATTTAACTTAATCATAATACACAACAATATCCAGGTAAAACATAATTAAGAAGGCAAATAACAGTTTTGTTTCGAATGGTAATATATTCTCAAGCAAAATGTGAAAAATTTTTAGATATCTCAAGAGTTTTAATTTTTTTGTGTTACATCTGTTTGGCTTATTCATTCTATTGGAATGAGTGAGTTTAGGGGAGGGAAAGTTTAGGAATGAGGTCTAAAAAGATACATCTTTTGTGTTTGGAATAAGAGAAAGAAAGGAGAAATAAAAAAGACACGTATACATTCACACAAATCCATTTTATAAACCAGAGAGGGGATGTTGAATAATTATCCAACATAGCATAGGTAAACATTATTATTGGTGGTCTCTCTGTTTTACATATATTAACACTTTAAATTGTCTTTTCATGTGTCCAAAAATTTGGAAGTATAGGGAAAAATACACACATTTTCAGTGACAGTTTATGATATTTTACAGAGCAATTTATAGAACTGTAATATTTAGTAAGACTATGCTATATTTGTATACAAAGTATAAACTTTTAGTTTATGTGACAGATTTAACTTACATTTTCTTTGTGCATTTCTAATTAGCCTGAAGCAGGACATCCCACACAAGAAGCCTGAACTGGAAACAATGCTTAAAGAAGCTGAGTTGGCAACCTGCTCTGTAGAATTACTTTTGCCGTTATTTAAGGATACCATTGAAGAGATTAGTTTTGAAAATGTGAGTATCTGATTTATGAACATCTAATAAAAAACTAGTACAGTCTGAGCATTTCTAATCCAAAAATTCAAGATCACAAATATTCCAAAATCTGTAATTTTTTGGCACTCACGTGATGCACAAGTAGAAAATTCTACACTTGACTTCATATGGTAGGTCTCAGTCAAAACAAAATATTGCATACGATTACCTTCAAGCTATGTTTATACAGTTTATATGAAACATAAATGAGTTTTGTGTTTAGCCTTGGGTCTCCTCCCCAAGAAAACTTACTGCGTTTATGAAGATATTCCAGAAGCTGAGAAAATTAGAAATCCAAAGTACTTCTGTTCCCATAGATTTCAGATATTGAACTTGGATAATATGTGGAATGTATTGCCATCTCATATTTTAAGCAGGAAAGCTCACATATGGGTATTTGATACCAAAAACGAGAGTTTATTGGTGTTCTTTATTCCTATATCATTACCTTTCCTAAAGATAATGTCAGCAGACACTGATAAGAGGCTAATCTGGAAACTGTATCTTGGTGCTTGACTTACCTGGAGTTGAACTAGAGAATCATCTTTTATCCTAAGTAAATTTAGGGACCAATTGGTGGTGTGGTAGTTAAGGTGCCAGATCCCACATGGTTGATTGCAGTTTCAGTACCAGACCTGGAGGCCTGAAAAACATAGTAGGTGCATGTGCATACGCGTCCCAAATCCTGAGAGGGCAATGGATGAGAAGGGATTGTACCTGGGCCATTCCCCGCTGGGGATGATTTCTCACTTTCCTCTCTCTGTGTCTCTTTCCAATGATTGCACGTGCCCTATGGCAAAAACCTAAAAAAAATAGTAACCCTGAAATAGTCATTTTAAAATTAGTATTATTTATATGTTCAATTGTTAGACATCATTTTGATTCTTCTGAGAGGTGAAACATACCTTTTTTTTTTTTTATAGGAATAGAGAGCTGAATTTTAAAATTTCAGCCTTCTAAACATTGAGCTCAGGGGGAAAAATACTTTATTCTTTAACTTTTATTAGGATAAATGCCTGAAATATTTTAGAGTTTAAGCCCTTAGTTTGATTTTATTTGACTATAGTATACTATGTAACAAATCTTATTTACTGTTAATCAACTTGGCAAAATTTGCTATTATTATGTGTAATAATAATAGTAATAATCATTTCTTATTAAGAAAAATTATTCTTTGAAAAGATACTGTATTTTAGAGTTTTTCACATAATGCTATGTCTTAAAATGTGTATACGGTTCTTATATTTTGTCAGGCTGATTTTTCTGCATCCAATTTGAAGATAATTTCTAAACAGAAGGAAATATTAACAAAAGAATTAGACACATTTAAACGTGTAAAACTGGCTTTAGAACATCTTCTTAGAAAGACAGACTACAAACAAGTAAGGCATCATTTAATAAGCACTCCTTTAATACTGATATTTTTTGCATAAAGAGTATACTATGTCTCAGACTGTAGAAACTGAAATACTGGTATATTTGAAATGGAAATGGTTCTCTGAATTTTTGTTTGAAATGACAATCATTAAACTAACACCTACTTAGAATATCCTACAAATAGTTCTACGTGAAAAGAGCATGTTTTTATAGAAATTTTTTTTTTATTTCGTGTCAAAAACTTTCAATATTTGTTTTTTATTTACATACTCTTAGAGTTCAAGTTCCTATGTATGTATTATATTTATATATACTTTTTTGGTAATAGCTTTATTGAGATATAATTCACATACCATACAGTTCTCCCATTTAGAGTATAAAGTTCAGCGCTTTTAAATTATTCACGGAATTGTGCAGCCATAACCGCAGTCAATTTTAGAGTCTCTCCATCGCTCCAGAATAAAACCGTGTATGCTTCTCCTATCTGTCTCTTGAAAGGGATCCCTACAACATCAACTGCTTTCTGCATCTTTGGATTTGCCTCTTTTGGATATTTCTTATTAATGGGATCATATGATAAGTGATCGTGACAGCTTTCTTCCACTTAGCATAATGTTTTCAAGGTTCATCTGTGTTACAGCATGCATCAATTACTCTATTATTCTTTATTGCCAAATAGTAGAGTTCACTGTACAGGTATACCACTTTCAGTGATCTGTTCTTCAGTTGATGGCAGTTGGATGGTTTCTAGATTTTAACTGTTAGGAATAATGTTACTGTAAACATTTATTGACATAGTTGTGGTGGATAAACATTTTCATTGCTCTTGGGTCTATATTTAGGAGAAAAATTGTTTGGCATACATGTATTCTTTATACACATTTACACACATATACATCTAGACATATGTAATCCCCTTAGATCTAGGACAGTACTTCTTCAGGTCTTTTCCTACCTCTACCCTGTTCACATGCATGATGTAATTTCAGCCCTTCTCATAGTGGCTGTGAGATGAGACAGTGTCATTTTGTTATTGTGAAATAATATGCATGTAAAATTTATATGCTTCTGCATAAGCATATAAAGAAAACTAAGCCTAACTTTATAGACATATGGTCATGTGTGACATATTGTCAATTAAAAGATTTAAAAGAATAAATTAATGGTTTAGTGGAATAAAGAAACTTTTTAAAATCAAGATTCTTAACTTGACATTCTTTTTTTTTTTGGAGAGGTTTTTGTTATAGGGCGCGTGCACTTGCCAGATAGACAGAGAGAGACAGAGAGAAAGCGAGAAATCACCCCCCTGGGGGATGGCCACACCGCAATCCCTTCTCTTCCATTCTCCTCTCGGGATCTTGGGCACGCACGCACATGCGCCCAGCGTGAGTTTTAAGCCACCGGGTCCAGGACGAGAACCGCTGTCGACTACGTTGGAGTCCAGCGACATAGCCATTATGCTAACTGCTGGTCCCTTAACTTGACATTCTTAATCTGTGATCTGTGAGTCCCTTGAAAGTTTATATGCATTATTGTGTGTATTAACTATAGACTAGAACTCTAAAATCAATCATTTTTACTCTGTGTTTGTTACCTCTTTGACTGTAGGACAAGTGTACTTAAAGAAATTAATTTCTGTGATAGGCTGAAATATCTTGAGCTAATGACAGAATTGCCTAAATTATTCTTCTGACTCCCCTTTGGCTCTTTCCTACAATAATATTTTCTCAGAATTATAAAAAGTATCTAACATTAGGTAATAATTTTTATAATTAGAAAGTTATATGCTCATTATAGAAATTTTAGATAAACAAATAAATATTAATAATTGCCTTGGTCTCAACACACAGTGAAGCCTGTGTTATCTATTCTTTGCAGCCTTCAATTCTGTTACTGTATATGTGTTTTATGGGTATATATGTGTGTTTTACAAAAGAGGGATCATATTATTCTCATAGTTTTATAACTTGATTTTGTACATAACACTATATCATCAATCTTTTCTCATATTAAATATTTTTTAAATAAGAATAATTTTTTTTTGAGAGAATTTTACTATAGGATACGTGTACTTGCAGGAGAGACAGAAAGACAGAAAGTGAAAAATCACCCTCCCCAGCAGGGATGGCAACACTGCAATCTCTTCTCCTCCATTCTCCTCTCAGGATTTTAGGAACGTGCACACATGTGCCCAGCATGAATTTCAAACTGTCATGTCTGGGACTCGAACTGCAGTCAACCATGTGGGAGTCCAGCACACTAACCACTGTACCATCTGCTGTCCCCAGGAAAGAACCATAATTCTGTGGACCCTTACAGTGTCCAAGGTTGACTTCATGAAATCCATGAACCGGGACTAGCTGGTGACATGGTGGTTAAGGTGCCTACACCCCCCAATGACTGATGGTGTTGTTTGAGTCCAAGACCCAGTGGCTGGAAAAATATGCCAGGCATGTGTGCGTGCATACCCAACACTCTTAAAGGAGAAATGATAGAAATGACATCGTGGTGTGAAAATCCTCTATGGGAGGTGCTTTCCACTGTCCTTCTCTCTGTCTCTCAGGTGTGCACATGCCTTCTAACAAATTTTTTTTAAAAGGAAAGAAATACATGAACCAGCTGAAATTGTGTATGTAATTTTTCATTTTACATATATATTTATTACAAATTTGTATTAAAAGACTTTGTAGCATTTTTAACATATTCATGTAGGAGTATGACCCTCAAAAATTATCAAACTTTCTTCTATGGACTAATTTAAAATGTCTACATAGAATTATATTAACTAATTTGCTCTAATTCTTTAAGAAATTTCTTATTGTTAGAATTTAGGTTGCTTATAATTTTTGCCCACTTATAGATAGCATTTTGTTGAGCTTTTATATAAAATTATTTTTTGTAATTTTTAAAATACATTATTGACTTATAATTTCTGAAGCCTTCTTCGGAATTAATTTAGTAAAATAGCTAATTTCATAAATTGTGGATAGAAATATTGGGTCATCAGAAAAGTCATGACACATTTTTTCTGTTTTTCTATGCAAAAAGGCATCATGACTTTTCCGAGGATTCAATAATTTGGAACACTTAGGCAGAAATCCTTTTAATGGGTGGGGCTGGCAGGTGGCATGGTGGTTAAAGTCACTGGACTCCCACATGGCCAACTATGGTTCAAGTCCTGGACCTGGTGGCTTGCTTTCTCACTTTCTCTCTTTCTCTCTGTCTGGTCAAATTAAAATAAATAAATACATACATAAAAACACACATACATACAGTTAAATAAAATAATTCTTAAAAAAGAAAGAAATCTTTCTAATGGTTAACTCTTAAAATTCTGAACTGTGCATAGTTGTTATTGATATTAGTTTCTTGAGGGATACTTACTCTGCTTCCTGTTTTTTAATGTAGAGAAATCGAGTTTCTGAACACTGATTTACAAAATCCTTTTTCACAGACAGGGGACAATCTACCCAGCATGTTATTAGAGAACCTAACTGGTAATGAAAGTGAAAATACTGTAAGTGTTTTCCTATTTTGTATCTGCTCTTTCTGACATTTTTTGTTTCTTTATATGCTGCTTGGTTTGATAAAATTAGCTAATATTATCCAAGTTGTAAAATGTCTAACTCTTACATTATGTTTACTGAAGAATCTTAAGAAGAAGTTACTTGAAAAGGAGGCCTATATCCAAGAACTTTCATGTTTGTGTCAGAATGAAAAGGTAAGCTAATTTTGAGCTCTTGAGCTGAAGTCATTGTGTTTTCTTTCCTTTTTTTAAAAAGAATTATTTACTTAATTTTTATTTATTCATTCATTTATTTTTAATTTGACCAGAGAGAGATACACAGAGAGGGAGGGGGAGAAAGCAAGCCACCAGGTCCAGGATTTGAACTGTGGTTGGCCATGTGGGAGTGTCCAGCACCTTAACCGCCGTACCACCTGCTGGTCTCCTATATTTTCTTAATGTTGATTCCCTCCCCTCCTTTTACCAACTTGGCTCCATAGCCTCAGAAATAAGTACAAGAAGAATTTTTTTAAATGATAGATTATTTGGATATTTTGCAATTTTTATGTATCAAACATAACATCTTAATTTTTTAGTTTTTTTTCTTAAGAGTTTTATGATATTTCAGTCAGGCTACTTGGTATAAACCATAATACATTAGGAATTTTGCATAAACTTATATTTCAATTTGGGGGCAAATTATGGAATTCTTGTGTTTTAGAGGCATTTTACATATACCTATTATTTTACTGAGGAGGATAAATGGGAATTTAAAATTAGAGATAACTATCAGGAGATATTAAATAAAAGTTGTGTGGAAGAGAAAAATTTCTCCTAGATTTACATGAGATACATCTGTAATTGGTGGGCAGTTTATATAAAGTAGTACTTTTTATCAGCTCTTTGGAGCATGTATAACTTAGTGTAAAATTAAGGATATTGGGAGAATACAATAAGTAACTCTTGTTTGGTGATTTCTCTTCTCTGTTACAGGCAAATGCTTTGAAAGCAAACCGTTTCTCTCAATCAGTAAAAGTAGTACATGAACGACTACAGCTACAAATTCATAAAAAGGAAGGAGAGAACGATAAGTTAAAAGAATACATAAAGGTTATAAATATTCATCAATTTCTATAGCTTTAGTGATAGAATTAATGGAAAAATAAAAAAGCCATTCCGTAATTTTAGAATTTAGTGATTTTACAAGAATTCAGTTTAAGTGTTGCCATGGGAAATACATATTTAAGGTAAATTTTGAAATTTCTGGCCCATCTGAAAATTTGGGTTTAAAGTCCATAAAAATTCCATTTATTTCTTTTTTTTTGGAAAGGTTTTTGCTATAGGGCATGTGCGCTCGCCAGAAAGACAGATAGAGACAGAGAGATAGAAAGTGAGAAATCACCCCCCAGGGAGGATGACCATGCCACAATCTCTTCTCTTTCATTTTCCTCTCGGGATCTTGGGCACACACGCACACATGCCCGGTGTGAGTTTAAGCCATCGGGTCCGGGACTCAAACCGCGGGCGGCCACGTGGGAGTTCAGCGACATAACCATTACGCTAACTGCTGGTCCCCAAATCCCATTTCTTTCTAATACCAATCTAGGAAGGATTTGTTGAGATTAAATTACTTTAAAAATATTTCTCTTTATAATTTATGTTTATTGTTGAAAGTTTCGATTGTAATTCTCTGAGTACTAGCCCTAAAATACTTTGAACCAATTTTTCTTTCTAGATCTTTGGAAGAGACACAATAATTATCTTTATAATATGTAACATGTATATAGGTCTTTGAAAATAGGAAAAGGCAAATAATCAGCTTGAAATTTATGTCTATTCATTTATCAAGACCGAGGGATTCTTTATTTTGTAACAATAGAAAACAATTTCATAGTTTCATTACATTCTCTGATAGTGCTCTGTGTGGGATTTGATAAATCTAGTAACGTCGAAATCTCGTGTAAAACCTTGCTCAAGAACGTTTTGCTTCACCTTTCATGTTTAAAAAGGTTTTTTTTTACTTAAACCTAGCAGCTATCATGGTGTGATAATGACACCCTGTGGTTTTTTTGAGGTATGACAGCAGCGTTTCCTGTGGAGTATTCATTTCTCTTCTGTATGATTGTTTTCTCCATTTATTACATTTGATGGAAAAAAAATTTTTTTTAGCTTAGGATTTATTTTTAAAGACAATTTACAAATATTTCTTCTTCTAAGGATCTAGTCATTCTTCAAAGAGGTCAAGTCTAAATCTTAAGCTGTACTTAAAAAAAAAAAAAAGAGGTGTGTATTTATTAGGTTGTTGAAAAAGTCATGATGTGTCATGAATTTTCTGACAACCTAATATTTCTTTCATGTCTTTCCATGGAAAAGAGAGGAAGACAGAGACAGGGATAGCTTCCCCCAACATGGTCTTCACACCATGATTTTCACCAGTCTTAGCCAGCCAGGAACATTACGAACAGAGAACTTGTGAGCAGAACCCAGGACCTTCCTATATGGCTTCAGCATTGCAGGTGGCTGCACTACCACTGTGCCAGAGTGACTGGCCTGGATATGTACCTTCTAATCTCAATTTTTGTGGAAAATAAGAGGCGTAGTTTTTCTCGATCTTAAAGTTAAGTCATAAAGCCATTTCTGTGACTCCTTTTTTTTTCCCTTTTGGGGGAAAACTTTTTTTTTAATTGAGACGACTGTCTAAATGAGAGATTAAAACCAAAATTCTTTAATTAGTTCACATTCTTCTTCATATTAAATAGCTTTCAAAATGTAAAAGTATAAATTTTACACTAAGTTATGCACGCTCCAAAGAGCTGATAGAAAGTCTTAATGTCTTTGATATTTAATACTGAAGTTCTGTTTTTCTAATTAACTAGTTTATTTTACATTCATTCACTGAACATCACAGCATACAAAATGTAGTTTCCCATCCACAATACAGTTTAAGTGGCTTGGTCATACATGTTATCATCAACAAATAATTTTCCATTTCTTATTTCATATATATTCAAAAATAAATAAATATATGTGTATGTGTGTGTATATATATATATTTTTTTTACTTTTATTTCTCACCCTCTGCCATTTCCCACTCTCTTCTCACACTACCTCTGGTGTCTGCAGTTGCTTTCTATTCCTTCTCCCCCCAT
This sequence comes from Tupaia belangeri chinensis, assembly GCF_000334495.1. NCBI lineage: Eukaryota > Metazoa > Chordata > Mammalia > Scandentia > Tupaiidae > Tupaia > Tupaia belangeri. The sequence continues at coordinate 2,585,670 of NW_006207268.1, forward strand.
ACCCCCACACACATTTTATTGGTTAACAAAATATCTTAATTGATCTAACTACTTTCTATAGCAAGTTTAGCTGATATATAAATATCTGTGAACAAATGTTTGACTTTAGGCATGAAACTGTTAATAGAATGAATATACAATAAAATAGCACCTAGCTGCGGCTATATTAGCTTACTGTGGTCATTAAATAGGTATTTTTACATTTTTTTTAATCTCAAGAAAGGCAGTTTTAGTTTTAATAAATCAAAATAAAAAATGTTAAGAGAACTTTGCTTAAAACTTAAAGTCAGGAAAAAAGTTAAGATTCTGTTCAAATAGTAGGTACACAGATCTGTCGACAATTCAAGAGAAGACAAGAAGACAAAAATCCTTATCTCTGGAGTACAAAGCATAGAAAAAGATAATATTGTTTTAGTCAAAAGTAATAAAATTCTATTTCACTAGCTCAGTTTCATGTACTTAATCTAACTTCTGTTGTAATCTGAGCTTTCTGTTTAAATTCTGGAAGATAATATTCAACTCTGGACTTGTCCCTACCATTAAACTGGCCCTTTCTTAGGTGTTTTTTAACTCTTATTTCTGTGTGTCTGACTTTAGTTTTAATGATATAGCATTCAAAACTAGCTGGAGAACTGCTCTGGTGTCAGTAAATTCTTTCCGTTTTTTGTTGTTGTTGTTTTTTCAAATTGGAGAATGTTCTTGTCTTCTTCCCATATGAGGAATAATCTTGTCAGGTATAGTATTCTTGGTTGAAATTGTTTTTCCCTCAACACTTTGAATATGTTTTTCTTATCTTTCCTTACTTGCATTGTTTCTGGTGAGAGGTCCATTGTTAGCCTGATGGGATATCCTTTGTAAGTAACTTGTTTCTCTCTTGCCCGTCTGAGTATCTTGTGTTTGTCTGTGGTTTTGGTCAATCCAGGTATAATATGTCTTGGAGAAGATCTTCTTGGGTTGGTTCTATTTGGAATTCTTTGTATTTCTTGGGTCTGGATCTTTGAATGCCTCTCTAGGTTTGGAAAGTTTTCTTGCAGAATTTCATGGAATAGATTATCAATGCTCTTAATTGTCTCTTCACCTTTGGGATACCAATTACCCAGATATTTGGACATTTAATGGTATCTAGTATTTCTCGTATATTGTTCTCATTTTTGGGGAGCATTTTCTTGGTCTTTGTGGTGGATTTTACTAGTCCAGCAATTCTATCTTCTACATCTGAGATTTGATCTTCTGTATGATCTACTCAGCTTTTAATACTTTAAAGGGAAGTTTTGATTTCCTGTATTACAGCCTTCATCTCTAACAGTTCTGTTTGATTCTTTTTTATGCTGCGTATTTCCTCTTTTAGATTGTGCAAGAACTCCCTCACCTCCTGGAACTTCATGGTTCTATTCTCCTGCCTCTTCTCAAGTTCATTGTCTCTCTTCTCTTGCATCTCTGTTAGCTTTGTCGCTATGAATATTCTAAATTCTTTATCAGACATTTCCATGAGTTCCATTGTACTGTATGTGGATGAAGAGGAGTTTTATTTTCCCTTGGGTGGGAAGGTATTGGTTTCTTATATTTTTTGTGCCTCTGTGGTGATTTCTAGTCATCTGATGGGGTATACGTTTCTTCCTAATTTCTTTAAATTCAATCTGAGCATTTACAGGTGTGCAGGAGGAGATGATCTGCAATCTCTTTGCTGTTTTTTTTTTTTTAATCTCTTTGTGCATCAGATTCAGTGGGTATTGTGGAACATGTTGACCCTAATAGTATTCAAATGTTCAGCTACAGTTCCCTTAGATCTGTTTAGGCACTCAGTAAGTACATGGAGGCTGAGCAGCAAAGTGATGAGGTAAAAGAAAAAGGAAAACGAAACAGAAAAAGAGAGAAAAAAGAGAGAGAAAAAAGATAGAAAGAAAAAAATAAAACAAACAAAAAGATTTATTTATTTATTTAAAAAGCTAAAAATGAAAACTGTGCAGCGCGAGTGTGCACTAGTTCACAACTGCAATGAAGGAGTCTTCTACTGAAGGCCTACCCTTTGCCTTTCCTGAATGGGAGGGTAGAAAGGGATTATTAGTAAGATAAAGGAGGATCTGAAAGCCAAAAGAATACTTTACCTTAAAAAATTAATGGGATCAGCAGACAGCACAATGGCTATGTTGCTGGACTCCCATGTAGTTGACCACTGTTCAAGTCCCAAACCCAGTGGCCTGAACTCACGCTGGGCGTGTGTGTGAGCATGCTCAAGATCCTAGGTGGAGAGTGGAGAAGGGCTTGCGGTGTGGCCATCTCCCCTAGGGGGGTGATTTCTCGCTTTCTGTCTCTCTCTCTCTCTCTCTCTCTCTGTCTTTCTGGCAAGTGCATGTGCCCTCTCGCAAAAAACCTCTCCAAAAAAAAAAAAAAAAAAGAAAAAAAAAGATCAAAAAGTGAAAAGACAAAGAGAGTCAGAGAGAGACAGAGAGGGATGGATACAGGGGGGTGCCCTACCACTTTAGACTGGGGGGTGGAGGCTGAATTTTCAGTAGAATATCTTCTTTTCTCTTATTCCCTGAAAGCACTAATAATAGAAAATAAAAACATAAGAGTTTTCACACTAAATCAGATCCATCATCTATCCAGCCTAATTTGCCTCTCATGTTACCAAGAAAGATATTAAGGAGATGGTTGTGCCAGTTAACACCATCACATTCAAGACACAGAGCCTGTTCTCAAATATCTTTTTATTTTTTCCCATCTTATGAATCTGATGGTCATTACTTTATCTAAGCCTGAGTTTGGTCTTAGAATAATGACTCCCACAGATCTACCATTCACTGAATAAAGCAGTACGTATATTTTCCTTAATGTAACTCTCTATAGTGTCAGGGCCTGCCTCAATTCTAGAAAATAAAACTCATTTAATTTATCTCATTTATGCCCGTTACAATCTTTAAATTTTGGTCACATCTCTTCTAGCCTTTTTTAAACTGAAAAGTCTTAATATATTTGGGGAGCTACCAATTTCTTTGTGCTTTGTGTATCTGTTATTTGGATAATTACCAACCCAGTGATGGAGTTTTTTGACTAGTTTTTAAAATTAATATGATGTATAATACTTTAGATGTGAACTTAAAAAGAAAATGTTAAAGTTAAGTTTTAAGTTAGAATTTGTACCATACTCATCAATATTAGTGTTTTTAAATAATGCTAGAAGTAGCTTTATGTAGATGTATATATTTTAAACTTGCATTCTTTAACTTGTTGCAAAGAAGTACTGATGAAATCACCATTTAAAAGGTCCAGTATAATTAACTGACTCAACACCAGTGAAAAATGGAGATTTATGCTGTCACATTGGATTTATCTTTTATTTTATTTTATTTTATTTTATTTTATTTTATTTTATTTTATTTTATTTTATTTTATTTTATTTTATTTTATTTTATTTTATTTTATTTTATTTTATTTTATTTTATTTTATTTTATTTTAGGGCGCGTGTGCTTGCCAGACAGACAGAGACAGACAGAAAGCAAGAAATTACCCCCCCTGGGTGGGGGGGATGACCATGACACAATTCCTTCTCCTGTTTTCCTCTTGGGCCCTTGGGCCTGCACACACACACGCCTGACATGAGTTTTAAGCCACCAGGTCTGGGACTCGGTGGTCCCAGACCCAGTGGTCGACCACATGGGATTCCAGTGACATACCCATTACTCTAAGTGCTGGTCCCTCAGGATTTATCTTGTTTATACTCTTAAACACATAGGCATTCTGAAATAATCTTTTCTTTCTTTTTTTTTTTTTAGAGTTTAGAAACCAAGATAGCCCAATGGAACTTGCAGCTGAGAACAAATAAACATGAAGCTGTAACCATGAAAGAAGCAAGTAGGCAAAAAGCTATAGCTCTAAAAAAGGCATCTAAAATTTACAAACAAAGGCTTGAACATTTTACAGGAGATATTGAAAACCTTACCTCCCAAATTAGAGATCAGGTGAGCATATACATTCTTTTAAAGGTATATTTTCATGTACTTAGTTTATGTAGTTAATGTCATGAGGCTTACTGTAATAATTCTATTCAAATGCTATTACTATTAGAAAAACTTAACTCATACTTGTTGCTTTAGTCTTTTACTTTGAAAAATTACATAAAATGTCAAGTTGGCATGTTGAATTATATCAGCATTTCCTTGGGAACTTAAAAGTAATATTAGATATGTCCCACACATTACAAAAAGCTACTATGGCCAGCTGAGGGTGACACTTCATTCATGTGCCCCCTTGGAAAGTTACAGTGCACATTAGCATATTAAAAGTCCTTGAGAAGGAAATACAGGGTAGTGAAGTGTACTGAAAGAAGGATTGGGCCAGTAGGTGGTGTGGAGGTTAATGCAGCTGGATCCCACATGGCCAACTGCATGGTTTGAGGCCAACCTGGTGACTTGAGAAACAAATCAGTGCGTGTGCGTGTGTGCCCAGAATCATGCGAGGAGACTGGAGGAGAAGGGACTGTGGCATGGCCATCCCCCTGGGGAGGAGGGTGATTCTCACTTTCTCTCTCTCCCTCTCTTTGTCTGGGTAGTGCAATGTGTCCTATAGCAAACTTAAAAAAAAATGAAGAAAAGAAATGAAGAAGGGTTTCTTACACTTATTTAACCACAGAACTCTTACCCACAAAGCAACTCTTGGAACTGGTTCTGAGGAACACTAGTTTGGGATATGCTGATTTATGTTATTAGACCATATGACTTTATTCAGTGATTCAATTCATTTAATCTCGGAAATGCACTTAAAATCCTATGCTGACGTAAACACACCATGTGAAAGATATCATTGGGCTTGTACAAAGTTGAAAAATGGACTTAGTGCTTTGTTGTTTTTGACAAATTATATTTATTCAATTACCAATTAATAAAATATTTATTATTTTTAATGTCTCACTGTATCCCACCCCCCCTAAGAACTCATGTTAAGGCTTATATAATTATTAGAGACTTTTAGAAATGAAAACACACTTGTATGAAAACTCATACAAACAAAACAACTTAATATTATAAGCTCAAGCGTTAACATTTTAAGACTCTAACACTTAACCTACATTCAGAAGAATTTAGCTAGATAAAAGAAATGAATAACAGTTTCAAAGTCTGTAAGGTTGTAGACCTGACTTAATACATGAAAATATTCTCAAGTGGTAAAAACTAACTGAGTCATTTTAACATTCTTGAGGTTTTGCAATAGTATTTGGTTGTCAGAAAAATCATGATGCCTTTTTTGCATGGAAAAAAAATGTGCATGACTTTTCCAAAGCCCAATATTTACATAGCATCACCACTAACCCAGATCATTTATGGGAAAACTCTTGTCCCTACTCACCTTGTGATCTGAATCAGGATCTTAACCTCTCTATTTTTGTGTCCTTATCTAAAATAGAGGGTAATAATATCTTCTATGATTGTAGAGAGAGAAAAATGTGTCAAAGCTTGGTGCCTGGCTATAGTGTGTTTTGGTCATACTGTCCTTTCTATTCCTCTAATACATGAAGTTTCTTTGTTTTGTTGTTTTGTTTGTTTGCTGTTGCCACTTGCTTTAATATTCTTCTCTAGCTCACAATAGCTAGTTCTTTTTTTTTACATTCAGGTATCTCCCAGTTGACGTTTCTTAAAAGAGACTTGCCCTAACTACTTTTTGCTATAGGGTGCGTTCGCTTGCCAAACAGACAGAGAGAGACAGAGAGACAGAAAGCAAGAAATCACCCCCCAAGGGGGATAGCCACGCCGCAATCCCTTGGGCACGCACGCACACGTGCCCACTGTGAGTTTTAAGCCACCGGCTCCGGGACATGAACCGCGGTCAACTACATGGAGTCCAGTGACATAGCCATTACGCTAACTGCTGGCCCCATGCCCTAACTACTTTTGATGTAGCCCCACAACAATTAATCCTGTCAATGTCTTTTTTTATAACACTTATTACTATTTGCAACCAACTTAGTTTTTAGTTTACTTTTCTCGCTTAATTATTTCCCTCTCCTGGAATGTAACTCCCAGTGAGAAATCATCTCCCCCCCAGGGGGGAATGGCCATGCCTCAGTCCTTCTCTTCCATCTCCTCCTGGGATTTGTGGCACATGTGCACACATGCCTGGTGTGATTTTCAAGCCACTAGGTCTGGGACTCAAACCTTGGTCAGCCATGTGGGGTGCTTTCACCATGTCATCTGCTGGCCCTGTGAATACCATTATTTAAAACAGTTTTCTGAAGTCCAAACCATGAACAGTTTGGCATTAAGAGCTGAATAATAGTTCAAGAAAATATTATCTCAGTAGCTACACAGTACCTAAAATCTACAAAGTACTACAGAAAGATCAAGGAGAATGAGGATTTGAAAGGCTCCGTGGTTGGTAATTAGAAAGTTGTTAGTTATACTAGTTCAGGAGCAATTTCAATGCAGAAGTGAATGCAAAGGAGACTTGCTTTATGTCTGCCTGTTTATAAGGACAGATGGAAGAAGAAATGAGGATTTTGACAGTGGTGGGGAGAATTGATCCTGGCATTTAGTTCCTGTGGGGTAGGATGTTAAATGATCTATATTTCTGCACACTGAAGGGTTATTCCATTTCCTTTTTTGAAAATTGAACAGATCATAACTTTGCTTCTGGTGGCTTAGATGTGCCATTTCTTTAATGCAGAGAGAAAAGTAAGCCAACTCATAAAGCCCTCTCTAGGAAGATGATTCTGTCATTCACTAGTTCCTGCATTTTAGGAATGTCATACTAATTAGGTACTGTCCTCAATGCTATAGGTATTATTATCAGTAATAAGTATACATCTATAATAATGTACAGATTCCTTTTTCATTAGTAAAATTTATGAATATCTTAATTTTCTTTATAATATTAAACTATACTACATTGTTTATAATATAAACTATACTACATCATCTATAATGCCCAGCCCACTATTCATAATTTATATTAAAATTCATTTTATATAAAGTATGAAAACAGAGTACTAATCTTTCCTCAATATTATAGATATGATTTTGAAAATGTAGACAAAATATCTTGCACTTAGCAAAATGTTTAATAAGTACTTGTTTAGTGAACAGGTGAATGATGGGAGAGAAGGAACCACTCAGTAAATGTTAACTACTGTCAGGTCTGCAGGCTACTGGCACTGTTGCATTCCAGTGAGTGTATCTGCAGAATACAGACAGTGTCACAGTGCCTACAGATCTTTAGGTAGATTTGCAGAGACATTGACAGTAACTTTTTGAGTAATTGTTGTATTCCAGGTACCATTCAAGGCCCTTATAATTCACTTAATGAACAAAAGAAACAAAATTTACCTACCCCACAGAGCTCGCAGTCACTAGAGATTAGCCCCTGCTATCACCTTTGTCTCTTTGCTGATAGTAGCAGCGTGTGAAGGCTGACAAAACAGAGCCTGGCATTTTAACAAAGATAGATAAGGCTGCAGTATTAAATGCTATGGAGTTGTGGGTTTGAGGATAGTTTCTAGTATAGCATACAGGGTTTCTTTCTCCTCTGATGCTTATGTGTTTTTCAGCATCTTCTGTATATAGAATGCAAAATGAAAAGATTAGCAAGTAGAAAGGAACTTTCTATCTTTATTAATTATGAAGCATTGTTTAGAAATAGTTGCATCCACATCCTTTATAATGTTAAGCTGAAACTTCCACTGTGTACAGATAAAATAATAATAAGATATTTTCATAAAGTTCATTTAAAAACTTTTCCGTATTCAAAGCTGCGCCTTCAAGTATAATAAAATTCCATATTTTATCAGAAGAGTTTTTCCTTATTTATTATGTATTTGTGTTTAGGGGCCTGAACAAAAGAAAACCTTATAAAATTACAAGATGAATACTTTATGTATTTTTTAGGAAGCCAAGTTGTCTGAAACAGTTTCAGCTTCTAATGCGTGGAAAAGTCATTATGAGAAAATTGTGATAGAAAAAGCTGAATTGGAAGTTCAGATAGAAACAATGAAAAAGTAAGAAAAAAATTTACCATCTTTTTATTGTTTACTAAGAGTGGCTTTTGTTCTTCCCTCTTGAATGGTTTGTATTTTGATTCTTTTGGATTACATACAGTATAGGTGCTATCCGTATGAGTTGATTTCATAAGCCTTTCCTACTCTGTTATAAAAACCAATAAATACAATTACTTGTGAAAAATGCATTGGTGTTCACATTTTGAAATTTTAAACTTTTAGATTAGTATTTGATATTTGATCATATATCACCTATTACTTCTAGTAAATGTTAATTTTTTTAAGAGAGATTTTTGCTTTAGGGCACATGCACTCACCGGAGAGACAGAGAGACAAAAAGCAAGAAATCACCTCCCCAAGGGAGATGGCCACACCTCAATCCTTTCTCCTCCATTCTCATCTTGGGCTTTTGGGCACACACATACACTCACACACATGCGCATGCGCCTGGTGCCTGGCGTGAGTTTCATGGTGCCAGGTCTGGATCTCAAGCCACAGTCAACTGTGTAGAAGTCCAGCAACATGGGAACCAGCAGTTAGCATAATGGCTACGTCGCTGGACTCCCACATAGTCAACCGTGGTTCACGTCCCGGACCCGGTGGCTTAAAACTCACGCCGGGCGCGTGTGCGTGCGTGCCCAAGATCCCGAGAGGAGAATGGAGGAGAAGGGATTGAGGTGTGACCATCCCCCCTGGGGGGTGATTTCTTGCTTTCTGTCTCTATGTCTCTGCCTGCTGGCGAGCGCACGTGTCCTGTAGCAAAAACCTCTCCAAAAAAAGAAAAAAAAAAAGAAGTCCAGCAACATAACCATTATGTCAATTGCTGGTCCCAGTAAATGTTAATACTAGCTTTCTCTCTCTCTCTTTTTTTTTTTCCTCTTAAAATGTTATTACTCTATTAAGTAAAAATGTATATGTACAAATATGTAGCAGTTTATAACATATGTAAATGCCTGGAAAATTCTAAAAATTATTGTCCTTTAATTAAGGTGACTTAAATGTGTAACAAAGAAAATCAGTGAGTAAATATACATAAATTTTTTGCCTTGAAATTTATTACTGAAACACTAACAATATTGAATCTTGACCAGTAGCTCTTAAATGTTTTATCTACTGTATATTTTCTTCAGTTTTATCATCAAAAACTATATGTAACTTGCTCCTAAAGATTAGTTATCACCTTACTTAATCCCTTCTTCTAACCTTGTTTCTAAAAAATGTGTGTATGCTTGTAGCAAATCTGGATGAGAGGAAGACAGTTACGCAGCCTCCCTCGGGGTGCTACTTCAGGCATTTTATTGAATAGGAGGAGATCATTGTATCATTTTCCGTTGGCATCATCCATGAGTGGTTGTTTTCTAATCAGGGTTCTCTGATGATAGCCTTTTAGATTATTTTCTACTGTTTCCCTTGTTCTAAAAGTTCTGTTACATTTTTGCATGCTCCCTATTTGAAACAGTGTACCCTCCAAAATGATTTCAGACATATCCTTAGATTGTGTTATTTGAATGAAAATTTCTATGACTTTTATAAAAATGTATTATTTATTTTATGAAGGCAAATCAGTAATCTTTTAGAAGACCTGAAGAAAATGGAAGCTCATGGAAAAAAGTCATGTGAAGAAATTCTTAGAAAACTTCACTCAATTGAATATGAAAGTGAAACTGTGAATCTTGAGAATACAAAATTAAAGGTACTGCGTGTGTATGACTATGTTTATGGAAGTAGCTTGAATAAGCAGCTACAGCACTATACAGCTTAGAACAGCGCGCATGCATTATTTTGTCCAGGATGTTACAAAATAATTTCAATAGGTAACTTCTAAATCAATCAGTTTATCCCTTTAACTAGAGATCTGTCTCTGTTTATCTCTCTGTATACAGGCATATATGCACATATATTTTTGTGTGTATTTTTTATATATATGTTATATATATGTATATATAATTATAGTTACATACACAGATACATTTTAAAATTGTTTTGGCAGTACAGAACAAGATTTATGAAGTTGAAAAACTGTCTCTTTGCTCCAACTTAAAAATTTATTTATTCTCCAATTTTAGCAGTTCAGTAAATCATCTAGCATTGCATTAACTTGAATACATAAGACTATTTGTAGGTGTCATGGTTACGATAGGATATAATCTCAGGCCTGTTCTGTTGGAAACCAGAAAGTATGTTCTTGGCTGCTTCTTAACCAGAAAGAATTTTCCTACTTAGTCAAATCCAAGGGTTGATTGGTTTGTATGTATACCAGACAAGAGATGGGGAAGCAGTCCTTATATTTTCTGAGAAAAAAAGTTGTTTGAGTTCTTAGTCAACCAGAGATACATGTAATCAGATGAGATTGGACTGAATATGCTGGCATCATTTATTTAAGTTCCATAATACTACTTTTGGAGGCCAGAAAATAGAAGACAGAAAAGAATCTTTTCTAAACTATGAAGTAAAGTTTGTATGCAGAGGATAAATAACTTATTTGCATAATATGAGTATTATAGAGTACATTTTAAAGAAATTGTAAAATGAACATCTTACGTAGTTTTTCTATGTTTATAAGTTTAATTATATCTGCATTTATATTTAGCTAAAAGATATATACTTATTCTGTGTGTTAAGAAGCCTTTGGGGGAACCAGCAGATGGCATATTAGTTACGTAGCTGGACTCCCACATAGCCAACTATGGTTCGAGTCCCGGACCCAGTGGCTGAAAACTTACACCAGGCACGTGTGCATACATCCCCAAAATCCTGAGAGGAGAATGGAAGAGAAGGGATTGCAGTGAGGTCATCCTCCTTGAGGGGTGATTTCTCACTTTCTGTCTCTGTCTCTCCAGTGAGCACACATGTCCTGTAGCCAAATCTCTCCAAGAAAAAAACCTTTATTATAGGGCCAGTAAGGTGGTTTGATGGTTAAGATGTTGGACTCCCACATGACTGACAATAGTTCAAGTCTAGACCCAGTGGCTTGAAACTCATGTCAGGTGCGCGTATGTGCATGCCTAAAATCCCTAGAAGAGAATGGAGGAGAAGGGATTGGGCTGTTGCCATCAGTCACCCCAGGAGGTGATTTCTCACTTTCCCTCTCTTTGTCTCTCTCCAGCACATGCCGATGGCAAAAACCTTAAAAAAAAAAAAAAAAAAAGAAAAGAAAAAAAAAAAAGAAACTCCAGATGGAGTATTGCAATTTGCATGGTATTTGAGAGAAAAGATCTTTAATGTTAAAAAAGAAGTACTGATACTTTTTCTGAGTTAAGTATTTTTTGTACTATAAATGTACTCTTTTTTTTCCTTGGAAAAATTGCTATAATTATTTCTCTTTAGAATGATATAGACATTATGCCAAAATTGCAATGGACTGTTTTACATGAATATATGAGGAAAACATAGAAAATTTTAAAGTTATAAACAAAGAATAACATTTTAACAAAATGATGGCATCCTAGGCTTAAGTTTTTTAGTTGTTAAAAGGGACTATTTTCCAGAAGGAAATTAAAGATGCATCCAAATCTCTTTTAGACTTTCTAAACTTTTCTTTCTCTGTATCTCTAAAATGTCATGTACTGGAGAAAGAATTTTATGCACTGTAGGTTTTGGTATATTTTCTCAGGGATCAACGTGTTTCCAGATACTGAGCTGTCACTGTGAGAGATATATGATGATATAGTGTCATGCCTTAAGTGCAGAGTAGATAAGGGTCACTTACTAAATACGATAGGAAAACAATGGATTGCCTAAGCCAGAAAGACTCTTTCCTTCTGTTGGACCGCAAAGTTGGGAACTTTTCTCACCTTGGTTTTCAGTTTCTCCTTCAGATTAATGAGCCAAGGTTAGGCTTACAGATCTCAAGTCTTTTTTTTTTCCAGATGGACAGACTTGATTAATTTGAAACAGAGGACTAGAAATTGGCAGTCCTGTGGCCTTTGGTCATTGAGGAAGGACTGGCGGAAGTGGCAGGCGTCTAGGTAATACACTGAACAGGGAAGTAGCAAGGTCTTACTTCAGTCACCTTTGACTTATTATTATTATTATTATTATTTTTTTGGAGAGGTTTTTGCTATAGGGCACGTGCTCTTGCCAGACAGACAGAGAGAGACAGAGAGATACAAAGCGAGAAATCACCCCCCACGGGGGATGGCCACACCGTAATCCCTTTTCCTCCATTCTCCTCTCGGGATCTTGGGTATGCACGCACAAGTGCCTGGTGTGAGTTTAAGCCACCAGGTCTGGGATGCGAACCGCAGTCGACTACGTGGGAGTCCAGCGACATAGCCATTACGCTAACTGCTGGTCCTAGTCACCTTTGACTTATTTAGTAATACCATTATTTTGACTACTTTTTATCAGAAAAAATTTTAAAAATATCTAAGTTACAACTTGCCTTAATAGTAATTTTTTCAGTGACATTCAGAATTAGAGGTTTTACCTTTAGATGAGTTTGTAATTTCTTCAAGCAATGTGAATTTCTCATGTTTTCTTTATATTAGGTTGTTGGAAAAGTCATGATGTATTTTTTCATGCTTTGTTTCATTCAAAAATGTGCCATGACTTTCCCAACGATCTATTAAAAGAAATCCAGGGGGACCAGCAGGTGGCATGGTGGTTAAGGTGCTGGACATTTCCTCATGGCTGACCACAGTTCAAGTCCCAGACCTGGCAGCGTGCTTTCTCTCTTTCCTCTCTCTCTCTGTGTCTCTCTCTCTCTCTGGTCAAATTAAAATAAACAAATGAATAAATAAAATTAAATAAAAAATAATTAAAAAAAAAAGAAATCCAGTTATTCAGTGGACATAATTCTTCTAATTTCTGACTGCCCATTATCCAGTATTATCTCTTTTTAAAATTAAAAAAAAAATGTTTTGAGAGGCTTTTGCTATATGGCATGTGCGCTCACCAGAAAGAGACAGAGAAAAACAGAGAGACAGAAAGCGGGAAATCCCGCCCCAGGGGGCTGGGGGGGGATGGCCATGCCGCAATCCCTTCTCCTCCATTCTCTTCTCAGGATCTTGGGCATGCATACACATGTGCCTGGCGTGAGTTTAAGTCACCGAGTCTGGGACTCAAACCGTGTTCCACTACATGGGAGTTCAGCGACATAGCCATTACGCTAACTGCTGGTCCCTTTTTTTAAAATTTTTATTCATTTATTTTCTAGAGATTTTTGCTCTAGGACATGTGTGCTCTCCAGAGAGACAGAGAAACTGAAAGGGAGAAATCATCCCCTGGAGGAATGGCCATGGCCCAACCCCTTCTCTTTCATTCTCCTCTCAGAATCTTGGGCATGCATGCACTCACACACACAGTAAGCTGCCTGTCAGGGACTTGAGCCATGGTCGACTACATGGGAGTACAGTGACTTAACCATTATGCCATCTGCTAGTTCCCCAGAATTACCTTTTGAGGGAAGAGTACATGCTCATTATAATAAACTTGGGAACTATAGAAATATAGAAATGAAAGAACAAAATAACTTGATTTCTCCTATCTCCCAGATAAACCACACATTGTAACATTACTGCTTTCTTTCCCCAGTTGTTATTAAAATTGTGTCTTCCATTGTTCACTTTAAAATGTGAAAATATATTTGAGGGTAGAATATATAATATAAAATCTTCATAAGCATTTTTAAAGAGATTTTTGTCTTAGGGTGCATATACTCACCAGTGAGACAGAGACAGTGAGAGAGAAAGTGAGAAATCACCCCCCCCCACCCAGGAGAATGGCCACGCCGCAATCCCTTCTCCTCCATTCTCCTCCTGAGATCTTGGTTAGGCATGCACACGTGCCTGGTGTAAGGTTGGAACCACCAGGTTCGGGACTTGAACCGTGGTTGGGCATGTGGGAATCCAGCAACGTAACTCGTACCTCATCTGCTGACCCCCATAAGCATCCTTATAATTACTTTGGGATATATACTTCCTGGAGAAGTGTTAGGTAATTGACCTAACTACTCCCACGTTTTCGGTCATTCTGCAACTACCCTTTCCTGCTCTCCTGGATCCCACATCGTCTTTCTTGCTATAGCTCATTTTGATGGAAAGTATCTTCAGATAATTTTCTATTATAAAAGAGAAAATGGGAAGCAAAAATTAAACGTTATTATATCTAAAAATGCCCTTATTCTCCCTTCATTTTGATTGATGGTTTCATTTGGGTATAGCATCCCACATTGAGAGGAGTTTTCACTCAGAACTGTGAAGGCTTTGCTCTAAAAGATATGATGCAATGTAAGAATTTACTCTATACTCCATTAGTACAATTTTGGATGAATACATTGGAATTCAGAAAGGTTAACTAGCTTGCACAAGATCAAATAAATAGTTTAGTGGAAGAGCCAGAATTAGAATTTGGAGGAAGGAATCAAGAGACTACTGGAAACAAATTTTATAGTTACAAATTTGACTTGTCTCATGTTTTAAATTACATAAATTTTGCCAGAAATTACATTGGGAACTTCCAGTAAGTAAAATTCTCTAACAACTTTAGGGCACTATCTTTTATTTATTCTTTTTTTTTTTAAGAAAAGTTTATTAAACTATGATTGTACATATTTGTGGGGGTACAGAATGACTTTACAGTATAGTAATATGTAATGATTCATTCAGGATAATGACCATACTCATCATCTCAACCAGTTGTCATTACTTTTGCTGGGAACATTCAAAATTCTCCCTTTTAGTTGTTTTCAGATATATAGCGAGTTGTTGTTATCTAATAATTCTCCCCACTGTAATTTTTTTTTTTTAATTTGGCAGAGGGCATGTTCACTTACCAGAGAGACAGAGAGATGGATAGTGAAAAAGCACCCTTATGGGAATGGTCACGTCACAACTTCTCCTCCATTTCTCCCTCCTACTAGGATTTTGTGCATGTACTCACACAAGCCCAACGTGTTTCTCAACCTACCAAGTGTGGGACTGAAACTGCCCAGTCAGCCATGTAGGATTAAGTTGTCATAACCACCCTGCCACCAGCTGGTTCCCCAGTGTATTTTATAACACTAGAAATGTTCCTTCTATCTATCTGCTATTTTGTTCCTGTTAATCAACATTAGGGAGATATCCTTTAGGTTTCAGCTAGGCTTGTGTTAGTTAAGATTCAGATTCACTGGCGCCAGCAGGTGGCATGGTGGTTAAGGGTGTTGGACTCGCACATGGTCGACCACAGTTCAAGTCCCAGACCTGGAGGCTGGCTTGCTCTCTCTCTCTCTCTCTCACTGTGGTAAAGTTAAAATACATAAATAAATAAAGTTAAATGAGATGATTCAACAACAACAAAAAAGATTCAACTTCACTATATATAATAGAACACCCAATTTCAGTGGCTTCAGAAAGATATCGGGCTATTAGGAAATTCATGATGCATTTTTGCATAGACAAACATTGAGAAATACATCACAACTTTTCCAATGACCTAATAGAAGGGTATATTTATTACATAAAAGAAGTTTAGAGTGTGCATTCTAAGCTGTTATGACATGAGCTACTTACCGTCCTTTTAGCCCTCTGCTCTGCAGTCCTTAGGTTGTGATTCCTCATTGTCATGACTCAGTGTGGCTGCTGTAGCTTCAGCCCTTACAGCTGAGTTTCAAGCAGTGGGGTGGAGGGGAAAAAATGTAAACAATCTTGATTTTGCCTGTGTTACAAGAACATGTCTATTATCTGTCTTTTTTGTCAGTTATTTTTAAGTTTTAAAAATTGTTTATCCTGCATGTCTATTAAGACTCTTTATAAGTCTTAGTTACTAACTCTTTGAAGTCCTGAATTTTACATGATGATTGTATGTAATGAAAAGTAGTTTACTAACTTTGTTGATAGGTAAGCTATATTTTTATAATTCTATGGCACTGCAGTATAAATGTATCTTAATAATTTATAAAATTATTTATGTATTTCTTCTAGAATACACTTGCTGTTTTGACAGACGAGGTTGTTTCTGTTGAAAATGAACTCTTAGAGTTGCAAGAAGTGGAAAAACAACAGAAAAACTTGATTGAAGTGTATAAATCTCAGGTGACTCTGGCATCTATTTTAATGTTTGTTAAAATTAGTAGACAATGTTTTTGTGATCTAAATAAACATAACTGAAGGAGATAGGGCTATTATTTTGTGATATAATATATGTTTCAAATATTTTTTAAGGTCCCAAATATCTTTATATGGATAGGTGGTTCTGCCAATTCCTGACTCAACCACTATCTATTAAATAGATTGGATATAACTAAGAACAGATTTTAAATTTATTACATAAGTGTAGTATAGACCTTAATATGCAATTTCAGTAATCTTGTTTACATTTTGTCATCTTATATATTTAATGGTATTTATTTAGAATAATGACTCTCTTCTAGGTTCATTAAAACCCAGTACTCTTCTTTCTTTCCCAAAAAAACAAAGTCTAGCTCAGATTTATTCACATGAAAGATTGGAAAAGCACATATGGTAATATATGTGAAATAGAGCATGTACTTAATGATAAAGTGTAGAAAAGCTTTCTGTTTTGGAAATGTAGTATTTAAGAAAAACTTCATGAAAAATATGAAACTTTTGTAGGTATTTGCATGGTGGATAATAAACTGGTCAAAAACATCTTAGTTTTTTTTTTTTTTTTTTTTGAGAGATTTTCACTGTAGGGCGCGTGCGCTCGCCAGACAGACAGAGAGAGACATAGAGACAGAAAGCGAGAAATCACCCCCCAGGGGGGATGGTCACGCCGCAATCCCTTCTCCTCCATTCTCCTCTCAGGATCTTGGGCACGCATGCACACGCGCTCGGCGTGAGTTTTAAGCCACCGGGTCCAGGACACGAACCGCGGTCGACTACGTGGGAATCCAGCGACATAGCCATTACACTAACTGCTGGTTCCCAAAAACATCTTAGTTTTATGAGAAGAGAATTTGAATTAAAGAATAACGAACAAGTAAAAGCCTAAATGAGAGAAAGTGGGGGCGAGCTTAAGGGGCCACATCTGGGTGGATCGATGGAAGATGGAGTTGAGATGTCCACTTAGAGTGTTTTAGCCATCCAAGTCTGAAGTGAGAAATTAGCTGTGGTGGTCCGTGGACCTAGTAATGAGAATGTCATTGAGGTCTACCATCTGGTTGTTTGCGTTTACTCCTCGGTGAGAATACCGTATGGATGACCATAGTTACCATATTCTACCTGATGGGCCTTATGTAAAATACACAGATATTTTTCAAGCAGATTTTTTAAATGATTTTTTTATATTTTAAGACATATTTTTGCTATAGAGTGTGTACACTCACCGGAGAGACAGAAAGCAAGAAATCATCCCCCAGGGAGGATGGCCACACTGCAATCCCTTCTCCATTTTCCTCTTAGGATTTTGGGCACACACGCACTCATGCCTGGTGTGTTTCAAGCTGTTGGATCTGAGATTCGAGCCACAATCCACTATGTGAGAGTCCAGTAATGTAACCATTACGTCATCTGCTGGTCTCTGAGCAAATTTTGATTTAGTGGAAAAATAGTTGCAGTGGAAGCTAGTTTGGACCAGTGGCTGATTTCTTTCTTTTTTTTTTTTTTTGGAGAGGTTTTTGCTATAGGGCGCGTGTGCTCACCAGACAGACAGAGAGAGACATAGAGACAGAAAGCGAGAAATCACCCCCCAGGGGGGATGGTCACGCCACAATCCCTTCTCCTCCATTCTCCTCTCGGGATCTTGGGCACGTACGCACACATGCCCGGCGTGTTTTAAGCCACCGGGTCTGGTATGCAAACCACGGTTGACTACGTGGGAGTCCAGCAACATAGCCATTACGCTAACTGCTGGTTCCCAAGTGGCTGATTTCTTAAAGTGACATTTACCTGAAAATGCAGATCTCTGTAGTATTCAGAGCTCAACGGAAGAGTCTTAGAATTATCGACAGGAGAAAACATGTAAATTGTAAAAAGACTGTGGGTTAGAGCAAAAGATTGAGTGATTCCATATTTAAAGAAGGAACAATTTTAGATAAACATACTGATGATATCGATGAAATAATTCATTTTAAATGAAAATTTTAATTTTAGCTTTTTATTTCATGTTATGGTCCCAATGATAAAATAATACATATTGCTGAATAATTTATTTTCAGGTAGAAAAGCTACAAGAAGCAGCTGAAATGGTAAAAAGCAGATGTGAAAATTTGCTACATGAAAATAACCTAATAACAAAAAACAAAAATAGAAAATTAGAGAAGGTAAGGTTGAAATCTCAAATACTAAAATATTTTATTTATATGTTCTTAGTTTATGAATATTATACAAATTCTTTCATTTTGGTAATATTATCTAGTTCATAATTAGGAATGGTCTTTCTCAATCTCTGTAGCAGTTTGTTTTCTGAGGAAGTAATGTTTCTTCCAGGCTTGACATGTTTGTTTGTTTGAATGTTTTTTCACTTTTGTCTTAATATTTGGGAAATAGCTTAAATGTTTAATTTTCCTTATACAAGAGCAGACTTAAATAGCAAAACAATGATTATTACTGAGCTTCATCAACTCTAAGTATGCAAACTAATCTCATCTTTTTTTTTTTTCTGGTTATAAATCTTTCGTGTCTAAAACAAAGTAAATGTTCTCTGCTAAATGCATTTTTGGAAGGAAAAATATCTTTTTAAAAAATCATTTCCTTTTCTTCACCCTATTGCAACAGTAAGAGGGAAAGGCCAATGTTGGCAAGTTATGATGTTTTTGTGAATATTTTTAAATGTAACCGCATCTCTTTTTTGGGGTTTCATGTTGTTTTGGGAAGGAAGCAGGGAAAGCAGTAGGATGCTAACTCCTGGCTGGAGAGGTCATGGGACGTTAGTCAGTTCCAAGCAAGTGTAATAAGGTGACTGTCTCTGGGTCACTCCTGAATCTTGGGATGGAGAAGTTGGAGTGAGGCACGAATGTGAAGAGGTGAGCCAGAGCAGGCATCCTGCCAGTTAGACAGGAGACACAGAGCCCCCATGTGCACAGCATGCTCCTTTCTCAGGATTATTTCTCATGTATTTTTAGCAGGCAAGGGAAGAAAGCATCTCATGTCTTTTGGGCTCTTTTTCTCACAAGACATACATACAATTCAAAGGTCTCCTCTTATACTGGGTAGCACAGTAAATAAGTCTATTTAAAAACCTTGTTCAAAATGCAGAAAGAGCAGGAGCCTAAGTTTTTCAGATGCTGTCAGGTCACATTTAAAAAAAAAAGTATTTAGCAAGAAAAGTAGTTTTTGTTTTGTTTTGTTTTGTTTTAATGAAAATCTTCTTTTTTTTCTTTTCCACTATTTTGAGTCTCCTGGTTTTCCCATGAGCTCCTAGATGCTTTAGGGACACAGAGGTATGCTTTGTTCTGGTTTTGTCTTTCACAGTCAGGAGTGCCAGATGTTGGACAGGATGTTAGGTATTCCCTGTCTCAAAAAAGAGTCTAGCTGTTGTTTTTTTCTCTGTATAAACATCCTAAATGCCACATCTTGCTATTTTTTTCTTAATTAGCAGTGCAAGTGTTTCTTCTTGTCAGATTTCTACAAAACTGCTCTAGTGAGGATTGCAACAATCAAATAGATTACTATAGTTAATCTTAGAACTGTTCATAGTAACAGTAATGGTCAAATTACAGTCAAGTAAAACTGATGCTGTTAGCTGTCTTGAAATAATATAGAGTGCACCCCACCAATGTGGGCTAAGATGAGTGAAGCAAGGCTACTGTAGTTAAGTGTCTAAGTAGTTGGACTGAGTGACTAATGGTAAAATTTAGAGCTGACAGTGGACTGCAGAAAACTATTCCAGCTTCCTATGCTATGTCATATCATATGATACTGTATTATTTTTATAAGCAAAGTAACAACACCTATCCTTGAATATAATGACAAGATTCCAAAAGTTTGCTTTCCTCCCTGCAAGCTATTACTAGTATATTTATTTGCTCAACAAACTTTTGAAACATAAAGTCCAATCCGCTAATTAGTTCCATGTTCCTATTTAGTAGAGTCTAAATTAATACATGTTTATATCTATTTGGTTAAATCTTTTTATTTAAAACCATAGTACCTCAAATAGTGTGTTACAAGCATGTCTAATATTTAAGATGGCAAAAATATGAATGCTGAATGTGTGATCTTGCACTTATTTCCTCTAATGCCACGACTCAGATGAGAGGCCAGATGGAGTCTCATCTGAAGGAGTTAGAGCATGTCCGTGGTTCCTTGACGGCGGCCGAACGGAGGCTTCAGGAGTGTCAGGAGAATCTACAGCGCTGCAAGGGGACATGTGCAGACCAGGCACACACCGTTAGGGAGCTTCAGGGCCAGGTGTCCACGGCGGCCCCGAGCTTTCCAGATGTGCTCAAGGAATACTTTGGAATGATTTCACCAGTTGAGGGCACTCATGTCAGGCGTTGATTTTTTTTTTTTATTCTTCTCTAAAATAGTTGCTAAAACATCAGTTTCATGCAGATCCTGTAATAGTATTTTGCAGTTATTCTTTCAGTAGTTGATGGTGAAAAGTTGGTAATTAAAATTGCAAATTTAGTTGATTTAGGCAAATCTATGTTTAGACATTGGAGGATATGGTAATAGCATAACATAAGGAATAAAGCTGTTTTACATGCGTTTCTTGAGGTCAGGATAAGGTAAACCATTGTCAGCTACCTTACAAAAATCAGAGTTTTCTTAATTAGAATTGTGCATCAAATTCTCTGAAATTGTCTTCATTCTTTATTTTTCCATACATACTTTTTTACTCCATTGGAGCAGGGATCATGTGTATCTTCTTAATCAACACATAGCCATCTCCTAGCTCACTGCCTAGCATGAAGGAAGCATTCAAAAAGTATTTTTGAATTAATTTTGTTTCCAAAAAAGCATATCTAAGGATGGCAAGTTTTTTCCTTAACTTGCAAGACAGTTGTAGGAAGAATCCTCTGTCTAGCTTACAAATATAATCAGGATTTTAATTTTGAAATGCATCTTATTTGTAAAAACATGCAAACAAAATTTTGGTGAATTTAAATTTCTTTAAAGAGTGTTTTCCAGCGAAATATCAAATTATATAGATTAATCTAAATTACTAATTGAAATTTTGAGGAACTTTTATGAAAGCTTCTTAACTATTTAAATGAGCTATTGGAGTAAAGGAAATACTAATTGTGTCCTGAGTTGAGTAAGGGGTGTTTTTGGTTGATGTATTTGTTTATCTTTCTTCTCTCACACACACACACAAAAAAAAAATATATATATACATATATATATATATATATATATATATATTTACTTACAATTCCAACCTTAGAGATCAATCAGTATTTTTAGATATAATAGAAATCTGTAAGAGAATCTCTAAGTCTCCAATAATAGGAGATTAATATTTAAAATTTTATTTCCACATTTCAACTTGATTTCCGTTTTTAATTTTGCTAGAGGGCATGTGTGCTTGCCAGAGAGAGACAAAGATAGAGAGGGAGAGGGTCTGGGAGAAAGCACCCTCCAGTGGGGCACGATCATACTGCATTCTCTCCTTCATTTCTCCATCCTGTCGGGATTTGGGACACGCATGCACATGTTTTCCAAGTCGTAGAAGCTGGGATTTCAGCCATGCAATCGGCCATATGAACTTTGGCTCCCTTAACTACTAGGCCACAGGGCTGGCCCAGTAAAAGTTCCTTTTCAATAATGTATTATTTCCAGTATCTTCATTGCTATTGTCCAGAAAATTTTTCAGTTGGTTATTTTCCAACAGAGAGCACGTAGATTTTAAAAATTTACCAGGACTTGTATTTGAACAATGTAGCATTTCTTGATGTCTTTCTGTGTAGGAGTAATAGTAATATTTATAGCTTCTTGTTTCTTATGGTTTTTCTAATAATAAAATATATAGGTTTCTTTGGAAGTTGATTATAACCAAAGTAACCAAGAAAACATATTTTTTTTTTTTTTTAAGATTGATGGAAATCACAATCTTCTGACAGAGTTTTCTCTGGAAGAAGAAAATTATCTTGTTCAGTTGAAGTGTGAAAGCCTTAAGCAGTTAAGTATTAAATTGACTTAAAATTAGTATCACATTTTTCTCTACACATTATGATTTTAAAATACATGTTTTCTATAAAAAGAAAATTAGAACAGATGGATGCAGAAAATAAAGAACTTGCAAAGAAGTTGGCAAATCAAGAGGAATGTCTTAAGCAGAGCAATCTTAAATTTAAAGAGAGATCTGAAGAGTACACAGCATTGGCCAGGCAGCTGGAAGCTGCTTTAGAAGAAGGAAGACAAAAGGTACAGATAGCCTTTATTTAGAAAGGTTTTAATGAGTTCACCAAAGACTTGTGTTTTTAAACAGACAGTATCTCATCTTGCCAAACCTATAGTTATTGTTTTTATCTTAATGATAGGGTGAAAGGAGCAATTACGTTTTTGTTCTTTACCTACTTTTCCTTTGGAGGAAAACAGATCTATTATTGAGCCACAGTTACTTCAAATAGGTAAATGGTGATGTGGCCGGGTAGAGGGCAGAGATGGAAAACACTTCAAAGGTGCAACTCTCCACGGCCTTTTGGAAAATGATAATGTGTATGATCATCTCTTTAACTGGACTAGTATACAGCATATTCATTCTGGGAAAATTCATTTTACAAGCTGCAATGATATACAGTGACTGAATATATCAAATTTTTAAAAATAAATAAATTTTAGGATCCTTAAAAAAAAAAAAAAAAGAAAGAAAAATACAAAAGAAAATTGAATGTGCCAGTAAATGAAAATATTTATTTTGACCTGAATTCAGTCAGCTCTAAAGCTCAAGTCCCTTTTGGCAAAATTGTTACAAAAATAAAGATAGCTAAGAAGTAAAGTCCCATTAAATCCACTAGTTTAGCACTCTGATTACTACACCATGTGTTGGGCGCTGTGCTAGTGCTTAAGTGCAAAGATGAGTAAGGCCTGGCCTCAGCTCTCAGGACACAGTCTAGCAGAGGGTAGTATGGGAACACACAAACACCATCTCACATGTAGGTACTCCAGTAGAGGGTCAAGATGTACTGAACGGAATGGTTCTTTCAGCCCAGGAATGAGGGGAAATGATTCAGGAAGATCTCAAAGAAGAGGTAAATTTATTGAACAATTCGAAAATCTAATCTTGGAGTCTAACAGGAACTGGATTTTAATTCTGACTGTGGCACGTCGTACACTGACCCAGGGCAGATTACCCCTCTAAACTTTAGTTTCTTAAGTAAAATGGGGGTTATGAGTTTTCTCACAGAATTGAATGATGCTAAAAAGCTATAATCTATATGTTTATAACTTCCAGATGTTTGTCTCCACCCAGACCTTTCTCCCCACAAAAAGCCAACCTATTTATTCTATTTACTTCCTTACTTGGCCTTGCCACCTTGTATAGGCGTCTCAAATTTAACATGTCCAAAACATGTTTTGACTCTTTTCCTCTAAATTCTCTTCTCCCCATGGCCTTCCTCAAGCCCATTAATAGCAGTTCCATAAAATTCTGATAAAATTTGATATCCTTGAAATGTAGCTTTTCTATCATAAATGTCACATATCTATTTTATTTTAACTCAGGAAGACAAATCTAATTGACTATGAGAGATGTGTTATTGAATAAAAGCTAAATAATAAAATGTACTGTCAATGACAGGAATTTAATGCAGATTTTTCAGCTTCACCAACCTTTGGGAGGAAAATTAGTGTCATGATCTTGGCTTCAGCCCAAGCAGACTTTAGAAATGCCAGGTGTTCTCAGGTTCCTTCCCAAAAGTATTTAGAATCCTCTGGGGTGTGTCTGTCACCTCCTTTCACTCCTATTGCCGGGGAATATGGAGCTGTCTCTAGCTGTTGCCCTTGTGAGGAATGTCATCACCACCCTGTCACCATTGCCCACACTAAGGGGACAGTGCCAAGATCATCGATGTTTATCCTGAGGATTCTTTTTCCCGCAGCTTCAGTCCTAAGAGCATCCCTCACTCAATCACCCTTGGAATTTGTACAGAAGAAATCCTTGTCTATCAATTATAATAACTTAGAACTGAGTCCACAGTGTCTTAGAGAACAGTCTTTCTTACTGTCTCTTTCCTGCTGGACCAGTCTCTTGCCTCTGCTTTCATTCTTGTGGCTCCAACCCAGCATTCTTAAAAATAGGCTCCCATGTTTCTAAATCCTTGGATGAACATAGCTAAGCTAGACTTTCTGCTAAAATAAGCAATCAGAGAAATATGAAAATTCAAATTCAGACCACTTTGTAAGTGAATGAGTGAAAAACTAATCTTTTGTATATATATGTGTAAAGTTTGTACATCAGTTCTATCCAGCCACATGTATAATCATCATTAAATGAGAACTTTCTATGTTCCACCACCACTTAGGACACCATGGAAATATAAATATTATAAATATGACAAATGAGCTCAGTGTGTTTTAAAAATAAACTGTTGGGGGCTAGCAGATGACATGGAGGTTAAGGTGCTAGCTCTCACATGGCTAGCTCCACAGTTCAAGTCCCAGACTCGATGACTTGAAAATCGTATCATGCGTGTGTGCCCAAAATCTTGAGAGGAGAAAGGAGGAGATGGGATTAGCACATGGACATTGTCCTGGGGGATGATTTCTCAGCTCCCCCACCACCACCTCTCCCTGGCCTCTGGTAGGCACATGTACCCTAAAACAAAAACTGAAATATACATACAAATATGTTTTAGCAAAAACTAAAGTGTACATATGTATAAATAGGAGAAAACATCTACCTAAATCACAGAGCAGTAAAAATGTGTATGCCTCTTCCGTCTTGAGCTAATTTTGCAGATACTACTGCAAAGAGACGTATACATAATTATAATTATACTTGTTTCTTCAAGATAGAACACTTTCTAATTGTCTAGCACCAGTTGGTATCTATCTATATTTTAAAAAGATTCAGTGTTAACTACATTGAGACTTCTAAACCATATTTTAAAGAAACAACATTTAGTATTTTGCTCTTTTAATATAAATTACAGGTTTCTGAAGAGATAGAGAAAATGTCATCTAGAGACAGGGCTTTCCAGATTAAAATATTGCATCTGGAAACTGAGCTTAAAAAGAAAAATGAAGAACAAAGTCAACTTGTTTCCAAAATGAACAGTGTAAGTATGTATCCTCATATTATATTTAAAAAAAAAATGAATGAAACATTTTTACTATGAAGTTTTGCTAAATAGTTAAAATACAAGTGAGGGAAATAAAGGCTGTTACTTTACTGATAGTATTAAAAGTAACAAATAATATAGAACATAAGGTGTCAGGATCATGACCAGGAATTTATTATTCTGACTCTTGATTAGCATTTATTGAATCACTCCCTAATCTCATCAGGCCCTTCCCATTTCTTACCTTTGCATGACAGCTGCTTAATGAAAGTTACAAATATAATCTATTCATTTTCTTCCTGTCAAGCATTTTTAGTTTTTTTTAGAGTAAACAATAAGCTATTACTATGAGTTGGATTTTTATATCTGTCTTAAATAAAAAGTTTTCATCTAGTCTTAAGTAAATATTCAGTATTGTTATATTGCCATACGAGGTGGATATTTTAATTCACTCAACCATGAAATGAGAATAACAAAGTGGCTATGTTTATTAGTCTTCTCATGTTTTTTTTTCCTGAATATTTGAAATAGCTAACATAAGATATTCTGAAAGCTAGTATCAATCAGGTTTTAATTATTTAATAATTATCTTCTTAATAATGACATCGAGAATAATGATAGTTTATTTTTTCCAGGAGCAGAAGACTCCATTAAAACTATTTTTTTTATACCCAAGTGTCTAAAAAGTCAAAAATCTAAGTGAAAGTTTCAAAAATTAAATGATTTTTGGCATACATCATTGAATTCTATTGCCACTAAAAGTTTCATGACAATTTCATCAGAATAAAACCCTGAACTGTTTTCAATTTAGCACCTTTTCAATTTAGCACTCGTTTTTATTTCTAAACTTTAAAACTCACCATCAGAGTTTCTATTGTTGTAAAATATGTGTGGTGTTCTTTGTATATTGAATCCTCTTAAAAAATACAGTAAATAAAATAAGAGGTGAGTTTTGCTATAACCTATTACTGTTCCTAGTAGTTGGCTAAAGTTGCTAAAATAAATAGGGTAATAGCTGATTTCCTGTTAAACACAATAATTTTTGCACTAATAAAAATCTAGTATTCCATGGGACCAGCAGTTAGTGTAATGGCTTTGTTGCTGAACTCCCATGTAGTCGACCGCAGTTCGAGTCCTAGAACCGGTGGACACGTGTGCGTGTATGCCCAAGATCCTGAGAGGAGAATGGAGGAGAAGGGATTGTGTGGTCATCCCCCCTGGGGGGTGATTTCTCGCTTTCTGTCTCTGTCTGTCTGTCTCTCTCTCTCTGGCGAGCACATGCGCCCTATAGCAAAAAACCTCTCCAACAAAATCGACAAAAATAATCTAGTATTCCAAGCATAGATTTCGACACTGCAGAAAAATTAGTTTATGTGTTCTGCGTCTTCCAGGGTGGTGCAGCGGCATTCAGGGTTTATCCTGTATACATGCTTCTGCCACGGTGGAATGTCAGCACCCCGAGAGCCTGTCTCATAGTTGCTAGATGCCCTGTGTCTTCTACAGTGCCCTGCCCACCTGGAGGGACTTTTCATATTCCTGTCCAAATACCCTGGTGGATGCACAGACCAAACAGAGACCTCAGCAGTTTAACCCAAGGCAACCCTCCTGAAACCTAGAATGTCTTTGAAGTCACTGTCCTGAAATTTATTCACATTTTACACTACCTTATGATTTAGTGTGGTTAGTCTTTTTATCTTCAAATTGTGAAATAAAATTGATGCTCCATAAAAATTCTCTTATGTGGTGCCAGCTGATGGCATAGGGGTGACATTGCTAGACTCCCACATGGCTGACAGTGGTTCAAGTCCCAGACCCATGACTTGAAACTAAGGCTGGGTGTGCATGCATGCCATGACCCCGGGGGAGAATGGAGGAGAAGGGATTGCGGAGTGGCCATCCCCCATGGGGGATGATTTCTCATTTTCTCTTTCACTGTCTTTGTCTCTCTCTTTCTCCCTGGTGAGTACACACACCCTAAGGCAAAAATCTCTACCAAAAATAAAAAGATTCTCTTATTTATTCCATGATTTTGTATAGCTCAGTCTAGTACTAGTTGCTTCACGCCAGTCACTTTCCCTGAGGCGCATTGCTCAATTTCCAAGGTATCTGGCATCACTGAACACCTGATATGAAAAACATAAAAGATCTCCCATCTCAAGGTGCCTGCATTTTAGTTGGAAGTTAGGTAGTATTTGCAACTTCTCTATTAAAAGCATATTCAGTGAACAGACCTGCATAAAAATTTATATGCAATTGGAGTTTAAAATATATATTGAGGTTTTATTTTTTTCCTCAAAGAACATCTATAATATTAAGTTTTTTTTATTATTTAAAGGATTTAAAAAGAATAGGTTCATATTATAGAAACTAGAATTTTGTCAGTTTTCTAAAATCTGTCTAATTTGTGGGCTTGCCTGAAAGAGAGAAAGAAGGTGAGAAAGCACCCCTTTCATGGTGTCTGGTCATGTCAGTCCCTGCCCCACCTCTGCCCTCTTTCGGGCCTGTACACACATGTACTCAATGTGGTTTTCAAGCCTCTAGATCTAAGACTCAAACCGCTCTGTCAACCCTGTGGTATCCAGTCACCTTAACCACCAGGCCATGTGCTGGCCCAAGTTCTGTCAACTTTTAATGATAGCAAATGTCATTCTTACGGCACAAAATATAAATTTCTAGGCAGAAACAATGGCAAAACTACAATGAAAATGCCTTATTAAATGGAAATTAATTATAACAATTTTAAATAAAACCAGTGTTATTGAGTCATGTTAAATATATACTAGTTTGGAGCTTAGCAAATATGTATTACATCTGACTATCACAGTAGAGATTACCAGGTGCATGTTTAGTTGTTAATTTTAGAGAAAGGTGAATTCTAAGATAGATTAATAATGAGTACATCAGATGTGAGGATTCTTTCTTTCAAAACATTAAATGACTTATCATTTGATATGAGTGCTATTTTTGATTATCTATATTTCTTTCTTTTTTTTTTAATTTAGAAAGCACACCATCAGGAAGTATGTCTGAAGGAAATACAACAGAACCTTGAGAAGTCAGAGAATCAAACTGAGAGTATTAAAAATTATTTACAGTTTCTTAAAGCTTCTTACGTAACAATGTTTGGATAAATTGTTGAATGTTTCTTCTGTAAGCATTAGGTTTTAACTGAGTCTAAAATGTGATTAGATAAACAATAAATAAATACACCACTGGTTATTATACTTCATGATTTATGGATGGTAGTATTAGAGATTTTATGTAAAAATTTTAGAAATAACTTATTAACTAAGTAAAACTTGAAAACAAGAAAGATGTTAGTATTCCTTTTTGCTAGGTAATCCTCATTAACTCTGGTTTAATTCCTTCTTAAATCACATAGTTTTTATAATATTTTTCACACAAATACACACATTTCAGAATCTTTGCCATGTATTTAGTAACCATTCAACTGCATTTGTAATAAATGTGTGCCAATTATGAACCAGACACATGATTTTCAATGATCTCTTCATATGATTATTTATATTGTGATGCTATATACATACAATAAGGGAAATAATCTGAATTTTAATTTTAATAATGGTACAATGACATACTTTCTAAAAGTATTATATATCTCAATATACTTAATATTACTTCAGCTATATGTCAAGCTACCATTACAATTTCTATTAGAATTTTATTTTAGTGAAAGATTTTTGCTATATAGGGTGCATGTGCTCACCTGAGAGAGAGATGAAGAGACTAAGAGACAGAAAGCTAGAAATCACCTCCCAAAGGGGATGGTCATGCCACAATCCCTTCTCCTCCATTCTCCTCTTAGAATTTTGGGCACACATGCACATACACCTGATGTGAGTTTTAAGCTGCCGGGTCCAAGGCTCGAATCATGATCTAAAATGTGATTAGGTAAACAATAAATAAATACACCACTGGTTATTATACATATACATATATATATCAGTTATACTTCATGGACATGGGAGTCCAGCAAGGTAATCATTATGCCATCTGCTGGTCCCAGTTTCTATAGGTTTTAAATCTAAATATTGGACCAGTAAGTAGCATGGTGGTTAAGGCAACTGGGTCGCACTCCACCTGTGCAGTTCAAATCCTAGACCTAGCAGCCTGAAAAACACACTGGCATATGTGCATGTGTCCCCAAATCCCAAGAGGAGAATGAAGAGAAGGGATCATGGTGTGCCATCTCCCTTGGTGAGTGCTTTCTCCTTTTCTCCCTCTTTCTCTCTTCCTTTCTCTCTCTAGTGAGGGCATGAGCCCTATAGCAGAATTATATATATATATAACTCTCAATATACATTAAATACTCAGTTTATGTTTGTGGATAAATGGATGGGCAGATGTGAATGAGGTAGGTATTTATATTCCTGTTTTAGATATGAAAAGAATGTAAGCATAGAAGGATTAAGTACCATGGCTGCAGGATAAAAGTGTTTTTATTTTGTGTAGATTATATATATGTAGAGAGAGAGAGAGAGAGAGCGCTATTAAATGCTAACTAATGGTAATGGATGAAAGCACATTGGCATGTATTTTTCCTTTATAAGGAATAGGCATCCAGGGGCTGACTCCATGGTCTAGTGGTGAGGGAGCCAGACCCCACATGACCAACCATGTAGTTTGAATCCTGGACCATACTGTTTGAACCCTGGTCCTCACAGCTTGAATAACACATGTATGTGTGTGTCTGTGTGTGTGTGTGCCCCCCAACAGGATGAAGAAATGAGGAGAAAGGATTATAGTATGAGCATGCCCCATAGGGGGGTGCTTTTTCCTTCTCACTCTGTTTCTCTCTCTCTCTCTGGCAAGTATATGCACCTTCTGGCAAATCTGGAAAAAGAAAATTGTTTAGGCTGTTCTATTAATACATACTCTTGTTCTTTTTATGTTAGTGATTATCTGATGTTATTATTGTATACATTTTAAAGCCCCTGAATTAACTAAAAGATTAAAGGGGAGTAACTCGTCCTGCCCTTTTCATGGCCAACTCACATGGGATGATCAAATTAGCCCTCTTCATACCAGAGAGCACTAGGAGAAGGTCTGTATTATTAGGATAAAGTTGTTTATGTTGACCACATGGACCAAGAACTCGTTCCCTGTAATTTCCCACCAAAGTGGGACTCTCTAAATGGGGATGGATGTGGTTTACAAGGGATCAGGTAATAGTGACTCCTTTTGGACCCTGATTTAAGAGCTGTTCTGTCAAGTGAACACTCAGGTCTCTAAGGACACCTAAAGAGACAGGCGGTTACTACACTAGCCTGTCAGCAGGGCTCTCTCCAAGATGTCTTATCTTCTTTTCTGGTCAGAGACTAGGACCTGCTCCTCGCTGGTCCCCTCATTCTTACAACTGTCATGTCATCTTCAAGGGTTTACTTCCTAGTGACCCAACTGCTTCACAGTATCTTTCCTAAAATATCAATATATTAAGTGTCATAAACTGACCAGGATTTTTGCCCAACAGTAGCTAATAAGATTCATGTTGCCTTCTTTTTTTTAAAAAAAAAAAAAAAAGATGGTATTTGTGATACTAAAACACATACTTGCAGCCTTTTCTTTATCTCCTAAGGTAAAGGGGTATAAGAAATGTCCACATGAAAGAAAACAATGGCTCTTGAGTTGTGCTCACTATACTAAGCTCTTTACGAGCAGAACTGTATTTTACTCATATTTGAATTCAGTCCCTACACAAAACTCAATATGCATTAAGTACTCAGTTTATGTTTGTGGATAAATGGATGGATGGACATGAAAGAGGTAGGTATTTATGTTCCTGTTTTAGATACGAAAAAACTGTAAACATAGAAGGAGTAAGTACCATGGCTGCAGTATAAAAGTGTTTTTATTTTGTGTGGATTTTATTTTTCTTTTACATGCAAGAGAGATTGAGAGATAGCACTAGATACCTCGTCCACCCCTATCAGCTCCAGATCATGGGCACGTGTGCACCTAGTGCACACAGGGAGGTCTTCCAGTAAGAACCCAGAATCCTCCATGTGTGTCAGCCTCCTAAAGCATCATGCTTTACTTCTAAGCCACCATTCAGCCCCAAAACTTAGGTTTTGAAGTTGGCTTTTGACCAAAATTTAATTCTGTGTACAGAGCTATCTCCATGTAGCAGAGCAGCAGCAGACTTGGTACTGTTTACTGACTACTTGCTGCGTGGCAGCCAAGTTCTAGGTGAGATTCATGTACTAACTCATTTGCTTTTCAGGAAGCTAAGTGTTAAGGAACGTGCCCAAGGTCACACAGCTAGTAAGTGGCAGGCAGTCTCTGCTCTTGACTATGACCATAGTCCATTTGTATACATTGCAAAAATAAAAGTAGTGGTTTCTTGTAATAGTAATACCATGATCTCTCCCATGAATACTTTCTCTTTTAATTTTTAATGTTCATCAAAGTAATCTGTGCCTATAAGGTAACCGCTATCTTCCAGATGGACTGTGGAAGGAAAAGGCCACTGCACACCCCCAAGGCTGGCTTAGCTGCTGGGAACACAGCATGACAAAGGAAGTTTGCCAGCTCCTGGAAGAGCTTTAGCAGCCTTTGTACTGATGTTTCCATGTGAAGCATTAAGCACACACGGGCTCTTCTAGTGTGTGAGCCAAACTCAGCATCCACGAGGCCCAAGTCAGTACCCCAGTGTCCCTGAGCAGTGTCTGCTTCCAGCTCCACCGTCCCAGACACCCGATTCCCCACAGTACCAAAAGTTTGCAGGAATTCCCCTTCATCCTTGGTATTCAGGGTCATAAGACTTCCTAAAGCTGTGAAAGTTTTCTTCCATTCTCTATGTTGTTCTTACTTCTCTACACGTTCCTTTCCTCCTCCACTCTGGTCTCCCAGATCTGATTACCATGCTACTTGACCCTTGACCCTTTCCCTTAGGGTATGTGTCCATCCCTTGGCTTCTTGTGAGGTGTTTCCACCTGATTTTTCTGATCACTAGTAGGTTTTCAAAGGAAGTCATTTTCTCCTTCTGTTGAATTTTAATTTTTAATTAAGAAATCATTTTAATTAAGAAATCATTTGTTTTCCAAAAGACATGAAAGCAGGGACTCAAAGAGATATTTGCACACCCTTATTCATAGCTCTTTTCCCAATGGCCAAAAGATGGAAACAACACAAGTGTCCATCATTGGGTGAATGGAAAAACAAAACGTGGTATAGACAGTTAGGGAATTTATTCTGCCTTCAAAAGGGAATTCTGACACACGCTACAACATGGATGGACATTGAGGACATTATGCTAAGTGAAATAAACCAGTCAGAAAGACAAATACTGTATTGATTCCCTTTGTCAAAGATAACGAAAGTAGTCCAATTCTTAGAAAGTAGAATGGGTTTTTACCAGGGTCTGGCATCAGGGAGTTACTATTGAATGGGGATAGAGTTTCGGTTTTCAGTTTTGCAAGATGAAAAAGTTCTGGAGAGGGCTGGTGGTGATGGTTATTACTGTATGTAATATATTGACCTATATATGTAAAGATGTCTGAAATAGAAACTTCACATTGTGTGTATTTTGCCACAGTTAAAAAAAAAAAGATTTATTTGTAGAAATAGTAATTTTTTTAAGTTTCTGAAAGTCTTTTTAAATTTTTTAATTCTGTAATTTCATTACAGTTTCATTAAAATTCTCTACTGTCTCTTCCATTGGCTCTACTTCAGTAGGCATTCTGTATTTCTGTTCTGGCGTCTTTCCTTCCAAGTCCCGCAAGTGAGTTTTAATTTTCCTAGCCTGCTCATGGCTGTGGCTTGCTCAGCACTTGCCAGGAGCTTGTCGTGTGCATCTCTTGGGCAGTAGCAACCAAGCGGTGAAAGACTCAAGAATGGCTTCAGTTCTCAGAAGCCTATGAGACCATTACCATCTGCTGAGTTTCTTTGAGGAATAGTGCTTTGGACTTTCTCAGTCATAAGAAGCAATTCTTTGACAACTACGAAGATTGGAAGCACTTCACAGAAAGTCCCCTTCACTGTATTCTGGGGTCAGTAGATCTGTTACAGCATAGAGCAAGTGAAGACCTCTTTGGAAATGAGCCACAAGCAAGGTCTGTAATTAGAAAAACGTACAATTTAAAGGATGAATGTAGTCTGTGTCTGGTGACTTGCAATTTATTCATGATTTTTATTTTTAGGTAAAAAAGTCACAAAATTATGTGTTCAGTGTGATTCCTTTTTGTAATTAAAAGCCTGTCTATATAAGTTCATAGATATTGGTATGTTCATGAAGAAATGTAGAAAACCTGCATGCTAGGGTAAGGGTGGAGAAATTAGTAATAATGTTCCTGTATGTGCTTTTATTCTGTTTACTTATTCTAAGGAGATTGTATTACTTTTTATTTTATTTTTTTCTAATATAAATAATATACTTTTTGGGGGGTAGAGGATTTTGCCTTAGGACCTGGAGAGAGAGAGAGACAGAAGCAGGAAGAAGGAAAGTGAGAAATCACCCCCCAAGGGGGATAGCCACACTGCAGTCCCTTCTCCTCCACTCTCCTCTGAGGATCTTGGTCATACATGCACACTCACCTGGTATGAGTTTCAAGCCACGAGTCCAGGACTCGAACCATGGTCAGCCATGTGGGAATCCAGCGATGTAACCACTACATCATCTGCTGGCCCCAAGGTAAATAAAAAATTTTAAAGGTTACAGGACGGGCATGATAGGTGTTAGAGAGTGGGGAAGTGGGACTGGAGAAAAGTGATGGTCCAAGAATGAAATACTATTTTCAGAAGTGAGTAGTTTTGTTTTGTTTTTTTTAGAGAGAGAGAGCTTTCATAGAGGGCATGTGTGCTTGCCAGAGAGACAGAAAGTGAGAAGCCACTCCCTAGAGAGGATGGCCATGCTGCAATCCATTCTCTTCCTGGGATTTTGGGTACACACACACGCCTGGCACGAGCTTCAAGTCTCCTTGTCTAGGACTCAAACCGCAGTCAGCTCTGTGGGAGTCCAGCACCTTACCTCTACGCCACCTGCTGCCCCCCAGAAGTGAGTAGTTTTCAGCAGCAAGAAAAATATTAAAAGAAATTTGCTGGAGGTTGAGATAGAGGTCATTGGAGTCCAGGATGCTGAGTAACTAACATGCCTTGGATGGAGAAGCTATGTAAAATGTGCCAGGCATTGGGATAAAGTGAAACAGTAATTACCCTCATTATATATAAGGAACAAACTTAACTCTATCATGGTTTCTGATTGCACTTAGAACAAAATCTAAAGTCCTCATGCCCCTCAAGTTTGGCATGCCCACTCCTGTTCATTTTTGTTGTTGTTGTTGAGAGTTTTTTGCTATAGGGCGCATGCTTACGCCAGAAAAACAGACAGACAGCGAGAAATCACCCTCTGGGAGGATGGCCATGCCGCAATCCCTTTTCCTCCATTCTCCTCTTGGGATCTTGGGCATGCACGCACACATGCCTGGCGTGAGTTTAAGCCACCGGTCCTGGACTCGAAACGTGGTCGGCTACGTGGGAGTCCAGCGACATAGCCATTACGCTAACTGCTGGTCCCATAAATTATTTCAATTGTATACTAAATAGTTATTTTATAAAATCCAACATCCATTCATAATGAAAATTCTTAGTAAACTAAGAGTAGAAGAGCACTCACTAACCAGATAGAATGCAAAAAAAAAAAATCCTATAGAAAACACATTTAATGATGAATCAATTGGAAAGTCTCCTGAGATTACAAATAAGGCAAAAAAAATTCAGCACTCACCTAGTTCTATTTAAAATTATATGGAGTCCTATCCACTGACAAAGAAATAAAAGGCATGATAATTGTAAAGGAGAAATATCATTATTTGCAAATGACATGAATATATATATATATAAAAAAAGAATTGGTAAACTATTAAACAAATTCATCAACATATCCGAATAGGTTAGTATGCAAAAAAATTTACTCTATTTATACATTGCAGAATTAAACATAAAGAATATAAAAATTTTAAAAATGCTATTGTTGGGACCAGCAGTTAGCGTAATGGCTATGTCGCTGGACTCCCACATAGTCAACCGCGTTTCGCGTCCCAAACCCGGTGGCTTAAAACTCACGCCGGGCGCGTGTGCGTGCGTGCCCAAGATCCCGAGAGGAGAATGGAGGAGAAGGGATTACGGTGTGGCCATCCCCTCTGGGGGGTGATTTCTCATTTTCTGTCTCTCTCTCTCTCTCTCTCTCTGTCTGGCAAGCACACGCGCCCTATAGCAAAAAATCTCTTTAAAAAATGCTATTGTTACTAGCATCAAAGTTTCAAGTAATATATCAAAAACATAGAACTAGCAAAATATGTGCAAAGCATTTATAGTGAAAACTACAAAACTTTATTGAGATAAATATTTTAATCTAAATAAGTGGCGATAACACTATTGAGTCATTGAGAAAGTCATGACACATTTTTGCATAAAAACAGAAAAATGCATCATGATGTTTCCAATGACCTAATATAGTCATGAATCATAAAGATGTTCATCAACTCTCCCAAACTGCTATATGGACCTTTAAATTGGATACAATCCAAACCCATAGCCCAATTTTTTTTTAAGGTGGACATTAAAATCTTGATCCTAAAATTTACATTTATATTAAAAGGACCAAGAATAGCTTAAGCAATCTTGAAGAACAAATCTGGCGAACTTAGACTATACGACATCAAGACTTACTACTGTAAAGCTATAATTAAGACACAGTAATACTGATGCAAAGATAGAATTTTTCTATTCAAAATAAAACCTACCCATCTGATTTATGACATCTCATTTATTTCACTCAAGACAAAGATGACACTATAGTTACATTAAGAATCAACTGTATTTCCTTTAGTAGCATACATTGTTTTTAAGTTTATTTTGTTCATGATAGAGAATATGTGCATACATAGGAGAGAGGGAAGCACCCTTGACAACATCTTGTCATGCCCCAATCCTCTTTCCCGAACCAAGATCCTGAACACGCACACAAGACACCAAGGATGTTTTCAAGTCAACCAGGAATCTGAACCCCTGGTAAGCCACATGACTTCCAGTCCACATGACTTCCAGTTCTGCAGTTCAATTTGCCATCAACCATACCATTAGGCTGGGTCCAACTGTATATTTTTTTTTAAGAGATTTTTTTTCTATAGGGTGCACATGCTCACTGGAGAGAGAGACAGAAAATGAGAAATCACTATCCCCCCTCAAGGAGGTACACTGCAATCTCTTCTTCTCTATTCTCTTCTTGGGATCTTTAGCACATACACACTCAGCACTAAGTTTAAGCCGTTGGGTCCAAGACTCAAACCACAGTTGAGTATGTGGGAGTCCAGTTATGTAACCATTACACCATCTGCTGGTCGAAAACTGTATTTTAATAAATGATGCTGAGTCAGATATTTATATTAAAGAAGATAATAATAAACTTAACTCCTAGTTCAATCATGCACAAAACCTATTCAAGATGGATTACAGAACATAATGTGAATGGAAAAGCAAGGAAATCTAGGAGATCATCTTCAATAGCTTGGAATAGGCAAAAACTTCTCAAAGAGGATACAAAAGGTGCTAACCATAAGGGAAACAACTATAAAGTGAATTTATTGAAATTGAGAACAGATCATCAAAAGTCACAATTAAGAAAGTGAAGTTCTGATGGTATGGTGGTTAAGGCGCTGGACTTCCATGTGGCAGACAGCAGTTCAAGTTCTGGACCTGGTGGCTTGCTTCCACTCTCTTTCCAAAATGAGTACAGGCACCCTATAGTGAATTTTAAAAAATAATAGCAAATAAAATGAATTCCTTTATAAATAAAAAATAAAAAGCAAAGAGCTGGACCTATGATTTAGTGGTTAAGAGAGCTGACATGGCCAACCATGGTTCAAATCTCAGTCAGATGCATGTGCATGCATGTCCTGACAGGATAAAGAAATGGCGGAGAATGGATTGTGGCATAACCATGCCCCATAGAGAGGGAGTTGCTTTCTCCCTTTCTCTCTCTGTCTCTTTCTGGCAAGCACATAGCCCTCTGGCAATTAGAAAAAAAAAAAAAACCCAGAAGAAAAAAGAAAAAGTGGGACAAAAACTCACAGAGGAGTAAAAAAAATATATCTATCTATGTCTATCTATCTATCATCTATATCTGTTATCTGTCTATATTATTTCCAGCAGATACTCATGTCTAGAATTCACTTTGGGCCTCACTAGAACCCAACTTTGGATTTTTAACAACCTAACGGAATTTTAATACAAATAGACCTAATAAGTAGATACATAGGGGAATAACATTAGCTCTACGTATTACATGAACTGCCCTCAATTAAATACTAATGAGAAATAGGGACCAGCAGTTAGCATAATGGCTATGTCACTGGACTCCCATGTAGTCAATCGTGGTTCGAGTCCCGGGCCCAGTGGTTTAAAACTCACGCCTGGCACGTGTGTGTGCATGCCCAAGATCCCGAGAGGAGAATGGAGGAGAAGGGATTGTGGCGTGGCCATCCCCCCGGAGGGTGATTTCTCACTTTCTGTCTCTCTGTCTCTGTCTATCTGGCGAGCACACGTGCCCTATGGCAAAAACCTCTCCAAAAAAAAAAAAACCGACAAAAAAAATGCTAATGAGAAATACAAATATAGCACTTCTAAAATTACATACAAAATATTAATATAAACAAAATACTAAAGACATATCGGAACTTTTTTATAGCTTTATAGTGGGAGTATGCTCACATTATCTTTTACAGTTAAAACTAAAATTGAGGATTTATGACTCGACCAGATTGAAATTGATTTGAATGTCGAATGAGATTTGATTGTTCTTACTAGGTGCCAGACATTAGCTAAGCAATGCAGTACCATAACAGCAGTGTCCCCAACAGCATCTAATTATAATTTCAAGAAAAATGTCTTAAGTTGCAAATTCTGTTTTAAGAGCCTCAAATTTTTTGTGACATTTGACACAGTATTTTACATCCAAGTGCTTGTCCTAAATGATAATTCGATGCAGATGAGCACTTGTTCATGAGGATATTCACAGCAGAAAGATTTATACCACTTCACACAGTGTCAGAACCTTAGAAAGGAATAATTTCATGCCTCTCTCTTTTCCTTTTCCTTTTGCTATTGCCATAATACTTTACTTCTGTATATGCTACAAACGTTATTATTATCGCCTTGACAATGATCTTTCACAACATTAAAAGTAAAATAAAAAAAATTTCATGTTTATCTTATTCTTAGCATTATTAGCACACTTTATTTTTTATTTTTGATCTATATTTCCATTTGGTCTCACCCTCTGTAGGCCTGAAGTTTTTTCTTCAATATTTCTTGAAGTGCGAGTTTACTGGGAATAAATTCTTTCAACTTTTATTTTTCAGAAAAACCTACTGCATTTGGTCATTATTTCTCAGAAATTTTCAGTATGGAATTCTGGGTTGATGGGATTTTTTTCCCTCAGTAGTTTAAAGTATGTTAGTATGTAAATCCTATCTCTGTCTTTCAGTATGTATGATTTCCTCCTGGCCTCCTGTATTTCTTTTTCTCACTGCACTGAATATTTTCTCTTCAGTTGCAGTTTTTAGCTGTTTTCCTATGTATGTATGTTTTTCCTTTTATTGTATATAGAGTTTTATTACCTGCTTAGATATGTGAGGTTTTCTTTGTCTTTTTCATTAATTTCAGAAGATTCTTAAACCAGACTCTTGAAATATTTCTCCTATGTTGTTCTTTCTCTTCTCCCCCTCTGAGACTCTAATTTTATGTATGACAGATATTTTGATATCATATCACAGTTCTTAAATACTCTGTTTACTCTTTATCATTTATTCTCTCTGTCTCTGTCCTCTATTTTCCCCTCTCTCCTCTGTCTTCTCCCTCTTTCTTTGTGTTTTAGTCTAGATCACTTCCATGGACTATTTTCAGGTTCATTGATTCTTTCCTCAGCTGTGTCTAGTCTGTTGATAAGTCTATTGAAGGAGTTGCTTACTTCTGATATCATGCTTTATATTTATAGCATTTCCATCTAGCTTTTTTACAGTTTCCATTTATTTGCTGAAATTCTCATTTATTTATGAACATTGTATAAATTTTTGTAGTTTCTTTAGTATATGAATTATAGCTATTATTATTTTCATATATATTTAGATTTATTATTTATTATTTTCATATATATATACACATATATGTGTGTGTGTGTGTGTATATATATATATATATATATATATATATATATATATATATATATATATATATATATATATATATATATATATATATGTTTATATTTTTGCTATATGGCACATGCACTCACCAGAGAGAAACAGAGAGAGAAGGAAAGTGAGAAATCACCCCCTCAGAGGGGTTGATCATGCCACATTCTCTGTTTCTACATTTTCTTCTTTGGATTTTGGGCATGCGTGCACATTAATCTAATCTAATCTAATCAGTTTTCTTTGGGTTTCACTATTGCTGCAGTTACCTCAGAACTCACACATTTCAAATCCCTCCAGTGGTTACTGTAAACTTACTATGAGATTTGGGAGTGTCAGTTTTCCTCAATACTCCTGCTCCACTGTCAGCTTTCAGTAACTCTTGCTCACATACCACAAGGGTGAGGTTCTTTCTCCACTATCTTGTTCTGCCCCCAGCAGTAAACTCCTGTTTACTACTTAGCGCTAAGCTTGTGGTAGAGGTAAGAGGCTCTCTTGGTTTTGCCTGTCTGCCTCAATCTCCAGCAATTCTTTTGCTTGGGTCTCATAAGTAAAGATTTCTCAGTATTCTTCCTCTCTAAAAAAATGGCAACCAAATTCTGCCTTAAATCTGTGTGTAGGGGTAGGAGGACTCTCAGGGGGATTTCACTGTCTTTCCTAGTGGTAGGTAGCAGATTTATAAATAGTATAATTATAGGCAAATGATTGTGTAATTTTCCTGTTTATTTTAATTTTATCGGTCATTTCTGTATTTATTTTTATCTTTTTTTGTATATTACATTCAGATTTATAATTGTGATGCTTTCTTATGGCTGACACTCCTCCTTTATCATTATTAAATGTGTTTATTGCTTATAATGTTTTTTTGCCTGAAACAGCTTGTTTTCTGATATTAATGTTGTTACAGCAGCTTTTATTTGTCTTGTATTCACATGGTACATCTTTTTCCATCCTTTTACTTTTTCCTTTTAGTAGCTTTATATGCTATAGGTATATCACTTGTAAAGCTAAATCACTTATAAGTGATTTAGTTATATCATTTGTAAGTGCTCTCTCTACATATATACATATATACACATACACTTAATTTGTTTATTAGTTGGTTGTTTTTTTTCTTTCGTTTCTTAGCTTGCTTTTCAGTTTAATGATCCTCATCTTAGAATATTTAACCTATTTCTATTTAATGTAATTTCCAATATAGATGGATTTATATCTATCCTCCTGCTAGTATTTTTTTTCTATTTGATCCACTTGTTTATATTCCTTTTCCTCTTTTTGATTCCACTTCTGAACCAATCAAATAATTTTTATTCCACTTTTCCTCTTATTTAAAAAGCTGTAGAAGTTTTGGGACCAGCAGTTGACGTAATGGCTATGTCACTAGAATCCCATGCAGTCGACTGCAGTTCGAGTCCCAGACCTGGCAGCTTAAATTCACGCCAGGTGCATGTGTGTTCATGCCCTAGATCCTGAGAGGAGAATGAAGGAGAAGGGATTGCGGCGTGGCCATCCCCTTGGGGGGTGATTTCTCACTTTCTGTCTCTCTATCGCTCTCTGTCTTTCTGGCAAATACACACACCCTATAGCAAAAACCTCTAAAAAAAAAAAAAAGCTGTAGAATTTTCAGATGACATTACTTGTTAGTACAGGAGGTGTACCTTTCACCAGAACAGGTCTGCTTACCTTTTTTCCTGTTTAGCTGATTGTGTAAAGAGGGTGTGATGACCTTAGTCTGGTGTTATGAACTAAACTGTTCCTCCTCAACACCCCCCCACCCGAAATATATGTGATGAAACCCTGACCACCCCCCTGCAAGTTTACATTATGTGACTGTATTTGCTGATAAGAATTTCAAAAAGTAATTATGTTAAATGAGGTCATTAAAGCCATCAGGGTGAACCCTAATCTAATCTTATTGGAAACACCAGAGAGAGCGAGCACAGGACCAGTAGGAGTAGTAGCACGGTGGGAGAACCAAGTTCCACAGGGCTGGAACCTACGGAAGATCAGGACTCAGTTCTTGGACTGGCCTGTACTTGCCAAACATATGGGCCAGCCAGCAAGCCTGGCTGACTGGGAAGGCTAGGAGGAGGAGACCCTACTACGTGGGCTTGGATTTTCTCTCGCTCTTTTTCTCTCTCTAAAGATATAAACAAACAAACAAACAAACAAACAAAAAACAAAAATAAGAAAAAAGAGAAATGGAGACCACACTGGAAAGGCCATGTGAGGACACAGCAAGAAGACAGCCATCTATAAGACAAAGAAGGAAACTTCGGGAGAAACTAAATCTGTCGGCATCTCTGTCTCAAATTTCTGGTTTCCAGAACTCTGAAAAAATAAAAGTCTGTTGTTTAAACCACCCAGTCTGTGGAATTGTATTACAGTAGCCTGAGTGAACAAATACATCCAATCAGCTAATTCGACTTTGTGTTATTGTTTTAACAAGACTCAGTCTACCTCTGGTTGCCTCTGTCCAATAGCATGTTCCTTTAGGATTTGAACTGAGGAGTCTGATGAGTCTTTTTTGCTTCAGCATTGACAGAACACAGGTAAGTCTGTCTGTCTCCACAGGCTTTCAGGTTAAGATTCTAGCCAATTGCTCCAGGCAGTCTTCAAAGTTGAAGAAATGACTCAATGAAGAAACATGCTCACCTGCAGTTTTTTCAGTCTCTAATTTTTTCTCCATTTCCCATCCAGCCATCAAAACCTCTGCCATTTTTTTCTGACCTCCCGGAGTGACCTTTAGCCAAGGGTCATGCCTGGATTCTCAGTGTCTAGTCCTGTCCAGAACTGGCAACTTCACCCTCAGAAAAAGTGACTGCAAATCATCACCACTCCCTCCTTTCGCCTCCTGCCTTCAGGCTTCTTCCCTGCAGATCTTTGTCTTTCAGCACTGTTTGAATCTGCATAAATTTAGGCTTTGCTATTCAGAGGTTTTCTGCTTAGCCTTTAGTCTCTTGCCCTGCATTGCTCAGATTCTGACAAATACATTAAAGGATGAACCAACCCTGTGTTTGAGTCACCTCTGCCTTCACTTTTGTTACTCCAGCCATATGAGAACTGCAAAACCTCTGCCAGGATACTGAGCGCTGGCTGCAACCCTCTGTCTGGGTGAAGCCAAGATTCTTAGCCTCTGACCTCTCTAGGAAAGTGCAGCTGAAAATCCTCAGCTCACCTCTGTAATTCAGTTCCTTCCATCTTTGTTGCTTCCATAGCTCTCTGATGCTTTTTTTCAAAAAGTGTTTGTGGGGACCAGCAGATGATGTAATGGTTACATCATTGGACTCCCACGTAGTCCATTGAGGTTACCGTCCCAGACCCAGCAGCTTCAAACTCACATCTGGTGCATGTGTGTGTGTGTGTGCCCAAAATTCCAAGAGCAGAATGGAGGAGAAGGGATTGTGGTATGGACAACCTCCCTGGGGAGTAATTTTTCACTTTCTGTCTCTCTCTCTCCCCAGTGAGTGCAAGCACCCAAAAGCAAAACTCTCTCTCAAAAAAACAAACAAAAAATGTCTTTTGTGTTTTTTTTTCTGGGATTTCTTGTTACCATGCAGTGACCAAGTTTGCTTAGGATTGAGGAATTTCCTGGGTGGTAGACTGACAGTGTGAAAACTGGGGCAATCATGGAAAAATTAGGATGATTGATTAGCGTAAAAGTCTGCAGGAGAGCTGGCCTGCTATAAAGTTCTTCATCCTATTCAAAGTTAGAAATTTAGTTAGAATGAAATAAATGTCCTTGATGGCAATATGGAGAATTGCTGGTGCAGTAGGTGGTAGGTGGTTAAAGCACTGGACTCTCACATGGCTGACCGTGGGTCAGGGCCCACATTTGGGAGTTTGAAAATCATGCTGGGCATATGTGTATGCATGCCCAAAACCCCAAGAGGAGAATGGAGGAGAAGGGATTGCGGTGTGGCCATCCCCTCTGAGGGAGTGATTTTTCACTTTCTCTCTCTCTGTCTCTCTCCAACAAGTCATGTGCCCTATGACAAGTTAATAATAATGAGTTGCTTATTACAGCATACATTTAGGCAATGGGAAGAAATGACAATTCTTAATTCTATCAACTCATGTACATAGAAAACTATTAGCTCTAATGAGGATGATTAATGCATCAAAATAACATTTTTTAAGTATTTATTTTCACATTACATTTAGTCACACATATCTTTACAGTATATAACATTTCTGTTTCCAGTACCATGCTAAGACATTACTATCCACATCAGCAGCAGCAAATAGCTTTTTTTTTCCAGATTATTATTATTATTTATTTTGTGGCTCCAATCATATCTCCTGATAAAATTGTCATGATAGGTTGTGTTAAAAATAGGGACAATGAATGAAAAATAGAAGAATTGCTGCCTTAAATATCATTTTAAAATGTAGTAGCCAGCAAACCACAGTTAAAAATTGTGACTTCTTTCCTTTCTATACTGTGGTTTGGGTGTGAATGGGAAGCCTCACGTGATAGCCACGATGATCCATTAGGTACTGGATGCTGTGCGATGATGAACACACAAAGATCATTAAAACTTCTTTCTTTT
>NW_006207268.1:2629544-2631278 GCF_000334495.1 Tupaia belangeri chinensis
TGGGTTATAAAAATGTAAACTTAAGGGAACCAGCAGTTAGCGTAATGACTATGTCACTGGACTCCCATGTAGTCAACCGTGGTTCGCATTCTGGACCCGGTGGCTTAAAACTCTCACCAGGCGCATGTGCATGCGTGCCCAAGATCCCGAGAGGAGAACGGAGGAGAGGGGATTTCGGCGTGGCCATCTCCCCTGGGGGGCGATTTCTCGCTTTCTGTCTCTCTGTCTCTCTCTGTCTGTCTGGCAAGCGCACGCTCCCTATAGCAAAAACCTCTCCAAAAAAAAAAAGTAAACTTAGGGGCTAGGTGTGCACCTAATGGTGCGACAGTAAAATACAGTGCTCTGCAAGGCAGCTCCACATGGGCAGGTTCTGGGTATGAGTCTGGAGACCTCCCTCAGTATGCTGGACCTGCACATGCCTGGGATCTGGGGCTGGCTAAAGCTGGGGGGAGGGGGGGTGGGGAGGACGGAGGATTGCAGCATGGAGAACCTGTTGAGGGGCTAGGTGTGCACCTAATGGTGCGACAGTAAAATACAGTGCTCTGCAAGGCAGCTCCACATGGGCAGGTTCTGGGTATGAGTCTGGAGACCTCCCTCAGTATGCTGGACCTGCACATGCCTGGGATCTGGGGCTGGCTAAAGCTGGGGGGAGGGGGGGTGGGGAGGACGGAGGATTGCAGCATGGAGAACCTGTTGGCAATGCTGTATCTCTCTGTCTCTTCCCTGTCACTCTCACAAATGGAATAAATAAATGATTTTTTTAATGTCAATTTATATCTCGTTCACTTGAAACAAAAGTTTTATTTAATTTGTAAAATGTTGAACCAATCATAAATTGGGAGGGTACTTTAATACCTAGGTGAGGGATGATGTAGAAGATGATCAGAATGTATTTACACCACAGAATGTGAAAGAAGTTTGAGAGAATGTGAAAGAAGTTTGAGTCAATGTGATATCCTTTTATGGTAAGATGAACCTGTAGAGAGAGCAATGTCCTATGGCTGCAGTGTCCATTCGTGCTAGGATTAGGTAGCTGGACAACGCAATCACGTAAACGCTCAGACTGGGGTAACTGGGAGCACCAGCACAAGATCCCGAGGCTGGTTCACAGTCGAAGCCAGTGGCAGAAGTCTTAGGCAT
The DNA here is from genome assembly GCF_000334495.1 of Tupaia belangeri chinensis. Lineage (NCBI taxonomy): Eukaryota > Metazoa > Chordata > Mammalia > Scandentia > Tupaiidae > Tupaia > Tupaia belangeri. The sequence goes on from NW_006207268.1 coordinate 2,630,685, forward strand.
GATGTTCTCCTGTAGGTGTTAGCAGCAAGCATTAGCCAAGCAGAATGGTGTTTAATGAGGCAAGGCCATAGGAAATGATAAAAGGCTGTGGCGCCCATAATAAAACTTTATAAGGCTACAACAACTTCCTAATCCTAAACAGTGAGGGAAGCATTAGCAACCCCCAAATCATTAAAGGAAAAAGGGTCCAGTTAGGATTCTCCAACTTCTAATAAATGAATTGATTCTGTAATTATTATTTCAGTATATGATTTTGGGATCCCTGAGTAAAGAGACATTTTTATTTTCTTCTTTTTTCCTAAACCTAACCCTAACCCTAACTCTAAACCCTAACCCTAACCTTAAACCCTAAGCCAAACCCTAACCCTAACCTTAAACCCTAAGCCAAACCCTAACCCTAACCTTAAACCCTAAGCCAAACCCTAACCCTAACCTTAAACCCTAAGCCAAACCCTAACCCTAACCTTAAACCCTAAGCCAAACCCTAACCCTAACCTTAAACCCTAAGCCAAACCCTAACCCTAACCCTGACTCTAACCCTAACCCTAACCTTAAACCCTAAGCCAAACCCTAACCCTAACCCAAACCCTAAAC
>NW_006207269.1:0-1293 GCF_000334495.1 Tupaia belangeri chinensis
TTTAATCAATATTTTTTTCTGTGAAGAATCTTATTTTGATATAATACAGTTATCTCTTTTTTGTTTTGTTTTGTTTGTTTATCAAATTTTTCACAGGGTGCATGCACTTGCCAGAGATAAAGTTGGAGAGAGAAAATGAGTAAGAACTCCCCAAAGGAGAATGGTCACATTGCAATTCTTTCTCCTCCTTTTCCCTCCTTTCATGATTCTAGGCACACAAGAACATGTGCCTATTGTGTTTTTCAAGCCACCAGGTCAGCACACCATCAGTTGACCCATTTGTCCATTTTTTTCCTTTTGTTGACTGTGCATGTGAGGTTTTCTTTATTTTCCCACCCCCTCCCCATACTAATGTCCTGAAGTATTTCCTCTATGTTTTCTTCTAGTAGCTTCATAGTTGCAAGCTTTATATTTAAGTCTTTTTGGATTTGATTCTTTTATCAGTGGTCCCCAACCTTTTTGGTACAATGGATCAGTTTTGTGGAGAACAATTTTTTTCCACGAATTGGGGTGGTAGGGGATGGTTTATGTGAGCATGTGACCTACATCCTTTGCATGCACAGTTAACAAACGGGTTCATACGCCTATGAGAATTTAATGCCACTACTGCTCTGACAGCAGGTGGTGCTCAGGTATTGTGTGAATGATGGGAAGTGGCTCACTTGCCCTCCACTCACCTTTTGCTGTGAACCCAGTTACTAATACAACACTGGTAGGTATTAGTCTGTGGCCCAGGGGTTGGAGACCCATGTTTTATGTAATGAGAGATAAAGGTCTAGTCTTATTCAAAGATATCCAGTTTTTTGGGACCAGCAGTTAGCATAATGGCTATGTCGCTGGAATCCCACTTAGTCGACCACGGTTCGAGTCCCGAACCCGGTGGCTTAACCTCCCACCGGAAACGTGTGCATGTGTGCCCAAGATCCCGGGAGGAGAATGGAGGAGAAGGGATTGTGGTGTGGCCATTCCCTCTGGGGGTGATTTCTTGCTTTCTATCTCTCTGTCTGTCTCTGTCTGTCTGGCAAGCGCACGCACCCTATAGCAAAAACCTTTCCAAAAAAAAAAAGGAAAAAAGATATCCAGTTTTTCCATCATCATTTATTTGAAAGATTGTCTTTTGCCCAATACATTTTCTAGGCACTTTCTCAAAAAATCAGCTGGTTGTATATGCATAGACTTATATTTGAGTTCAGAATTCTCTGTTCTGTTCCAATAGCTTATGTGACCTTTTCCCCCCAAATACTATGCTGTTTGTATTATAGTTTTATAGTATACTTTTAGATTTGATACTTA
>NW_006207270.1:0-5037 GCF_000334495.1 Tupaia belangeri chinensis
AAAACAGAAGAGGTTACAAATAAAATATAAGTTTTATATCATAAGATTGTATCACAGTTTTAGGGTTTTGAACTAGAAAGGTACAGATTTTATATTCTTATAATATAATTGAAAATGACTGACTTAATAAACTTATTTTCAAAACAATGTATGCATCTAAGTTTTGACAGTTATACTTTCAACTGATTGGTATCTTAGATTAATGGGTATTTCTTACATTATGGGTATTGATTAATGGCAACATTTTATTAATTAGTATTTATTGTGTTCTCTAGAAAGGTTTTTACTTATATATAGTCAGGAATAATGTCTTTATTTCCATATCTGGCTTATTGATTTGTATCTTCTATCTCTATTCTAGGAAGGTTTTGCTTTATTTTTTATTATTTTGATGACCATAATTTATTTTAATTTGACTGGATAGTCAGGGAGAGTGAGAAAGCAAACCCCCAGTTCTGGGACTCAAACTGCTATCCATTATGTGGGAGTCTAGTGCTCTCAACTACTATGTCACCTGCTGGCCACTGAAATTTAAAAATGATGCCTAGAACATAGATTGAAGAAAGGACAGTTGTTTAATAAGTGGTTCTGGATATAGTGGCTATTGATGTCAGAACAAACAGATTACAAATTAAATGAAGACACAAAATAGGACTACAGAAGAAAAAATCAGAGAATGCTTCAGGTATTGATCTGGGCACAGATTTTTAAGGAAGACCTGAAAATAAGAGGCAATAAATGCAAAAAATTTAACCTGACATTATAACCAACTAAAATGATTCTGCATAGCAAATAATCAACAGGGTGAACAGACATGCTTCAAGAGAGGGTTAATATATTTTCAATCTATTCATCTAGTGAAGGACTAATATTCAGAGTATATAAGAAAGTCAATAAACCCAAAAGCAAAAAATAAAAAACCCTGATTACAGAATTAAATCAAGACATGCAAAAACATTTATAAAAAGACATACAATAGTCAAGTATGAGGAAAAAAATGCTCAATATCACTAATTATAAAAAAATATAAATCCAAACTAGAATGAGCTTTCACTTTGTCCTAGTTTGAATGACAATTTTCTATGAGAAAAAAAATAACAAATGTGAAGTGATAAAGCATGACACACTGCAAGTTTACTTACATGGGAAGGTTTAGAGTTTACATCTCAAGACCTCCCTTAGTGTGCTGGGCATACTTGTACCCACAATGTGGGGCTGGATGAAACTGGGATAGATAATGTGTTGAGATGCTTTGGGGAGTGCGACTGGAATAGATAATGTGTTGAGATGCTTTGTGGAGTGCCTGTTTCTCTATGAGTTTCTTTAGTCCTCTTTTTGTCTCTTTTATTCATAAAAAGAATAAACTTTGAAGTGTCTTGTGGCTTTTTTAGGGGGAGAGGTTGCCATAATGCACATGTGCTCACCAAACATACAAAAACAGAGAGTAAAAGTGAGAAATTACCTCCCAGGGGCCTAGCCTTACCACAATCTCTTTCCCATTCTCTAAGAATTTCAGGCACACATGCATACTCACACACACACACACATGCACACTCACACACACACACGTGCTCAATGTAATTTATAAGTTGCTGAGTCCAAAATTCAAGCCATAATTGGTCAGGTAGTAGTCTAGTGCCTTAACCATAACACCACCTGGTGTCCATTTTAAAACAACATTTAAAAATAATGCTGAGCTCACAGGTTCTGGGTCCCACATGGTAAACTGCATGACTGGATGGCTTGATAAAATGCAATGCACATGTGTGCATGCATACTGAGATAGCATAAAGAGAAAGGTGAAGAAGAGATTGTGGCTTGCCCCTATCCCTTACAGTGTGTTTTCTCATTTTCTCTCTCCCTGGCTTTCTCCAGTGACAAGTGCACATGTTCTATAGCAAAACTAAAAAATAAAAACAAACAGAAAAAAACGACTAACTATATTTTGATTCAATAGTTTGGAACAGTGCCTGCTATCGGACTACCCAGGAAGTTCCCTGTGAGTTCCTTGAGCATGACCACTGTTCCTCCTCCTGCTGTAGCCGTGGAGGAGTGGAAGAGTGGAGATGTACTTCACCAGAAGATCAGAAAAGGCCTGGGAAGTCAGGAAGTCATGGGAAGAATTTTGGAGTCATGATCCTGCAAGTGTTTCCATCAATAGGTGGGTCTCACAAGTTTCTAAGTCTCCTTCTGGAGGCTGATGTGTCCTTAGGAAGAAAAAGAAGCCTTGGAAGGCTTCTCTGGGCTGAGCTTTATCTCTTGGGTTTGGGCATGGCTCTTGAAATAGTTCCTTTGTTTCTCTTTCATTTCTTTTTTCTTTTTATTTCTTTCTCCTTTATTTTTTTTAATTGTCATTTGGCTTTTACTTATTTTTAAGTCTTATATTTTACAAATCTATGCTGATAGCATATCTCATTTAGTTTAATCCTTTTAATAAGTTGGCAAAAGCACAAAAACACCACTACCAATAACACATATACTGAAATTCTAGTTTTTATGTGATTTTAAACAGTTATCTAAACATAATTATGAAATATAACTTAGTTTGACTTAGACAATAAAGAATTCAAGAGCCAGCATGTGGCATGGTGGTTAAGGCACTGGACTCTCACATGACTAACTATAATTCAGGTCCCAGGTCTGTTGGCTTGAGTTCTCTCTCTCCCTCTCTCTGGTCAAATTTTAAAACAAAAAGAAAATTATGATAATTAAAATTAAGTAAGCAATTATTTTTAAAAATATTCAAAGGTAAAATTTAACTTGATAATAAATCTCAACACACTGATTTTCAAAAGCATCTGATCTTACAAATGATTTATAATGTAAAATGTTCTTTATTTGACAGCAAACTATATTTGATAGTATACTCACAATACACTAAAAAGTCTTTCAATAAGTAAAAGGCAGTATTTCAGATAAGAGAATTATAATTGGATTGGCATAGTTAAGACCAAAAGTATACAGTAGACATTAGAACCTTATGTTCAACACTCACATTTAATGGATTAATAAACAAAAAATAAAGCCTAGGTAAGTCTGCTTGGTTTTGAATAGTGAAGGGATTTCCTCAGTATTTATATATTCATATAACCAGTTACACATAAACCTAAACAAAAAACTAATCTCCAGTAGATTTTGACTTTTTTTTTTTTTGTCTTTTTATTAGAGGTTTTTGCTTTAGGGCACATGCCCTTTTTTGAGAAGAAAGAGACAGAGAGAGTGAGAAGGGAAATGAGAAATCATTCTTCAGGAAGGATGGCCATGCCACAATCACATCTCCTCCTGATCTTAGGCACATATGAAAATGTGTCTGATGTGATTTTCAAGCCACTACATCTGTGACTTAAACCACAACCATATGAGAGTGCAGTGATTTATCCACTATGTCATCTGCTGACTTTTCAGTAAGTTCTGAGATGGTATTTACAGTTTTCATAGAAGAATGAGCATTACTAATGATTTACCAATTATATCTTAGCACGGGCAGTGATAGCATTTAATGAACAAAAATTACTATCAAAACTTTAAAAAACAATAACTTTATTTAATCATAAGTCAGTCTGACCTATAACAGGACTGTCCAACAAAAATATCTCATCATCCAATCATTTGATTTATGCTGTAGGATATCAATTAATTATAGCACATGTAAAAAAATGAGACATGGGACCAGCAGGTAATGTGGTCGCTGAGGTACTGACCTACAAGACTGACCACAGTTTGAGTCCCAGACCAGGAGGTATTTTTGTTTTCACTTTCCCTTTTTGTCCCTCTGTCTCTCTCTGATCAAATTCTAAAAATAATAACAATGAATGTAATTAAAAGAATAAATAATTCTTTTTTTTTTTGGAGAGGTTTTTGATACAGAGAGCATGTGCTTGCCAGAAAGACAGAGAGAGACAAAGAGACAGAAAGCGAGGAATCACCCCCCACGGGGGGATGGCCATGCCACAATCTCTTCTCCTCCATTCTCTCAGGATCTTGGGCATGCATGCACGCGTGCCCGGAGTGAGTTTAAACCACTAGGTCTGGGACTAGAACCATGGTTGACTACATGGGAGTTCAGCGACATAGCCATTTACACTAATTGCTGGTCCAAATAATTCTTTCTTTCTTTCTTTCTTTCTTTTTTTTTTAGAAAAAAGTAAAACATTTCTGTTTTGACATAAATAAAGGAGTGGCCAACTTATCCAGGACTCACATTGCAGTCAGCAATGTGGGAATCCAGCACCTTACCCACTAGCCCACCTGTTATCCAGAAAGTTGCTAACTATTACTCATGAGTAGCTTTTTCAAGATAAGTTATCAACTCTTCTCTTTGTGCATTCTTTTTAATGTCAGTGAAAATTGTTTTTATTCCTGGGAGATACTTTCTGGGATTCTCCAGACACTCCATCAGTGTATTCTCTCCCCAGGTGATGGATGCCTTTGCTCTTGTTGGCAACTGTGTCAGAAAATGCAGGGGCCTGACCTGTCTTATACCCAAGTAGACTAGAGTCTACACCCAGTCTTGTGCTTGCCTCCATTTATCATGTTGTAGCACTGGCACATTTTGAACAAAAGTCTTCTTGCCAAGAGCCAGCAGGCAGTGTGGTGGTTAGGGCCCTAGATGCCTATATGGCTAACTACAGTTCAACTCCTAGATCTGGAAGCTTGAAAAACATGCTTTTTGCATGTGTGTCACATTTCCAAATGACCAAGAGGAGAATGGATTGTGGTGTGGCCACCCCCCCCCCGTGGAGTGATATCTCTCTTCCCTTTTCTCTGTCCCTCTGTGTGTGTGTCTCTCTCTCTGGCAAGTGGATGCACTCTATGCAAAAAAAAAAAAATCAGAACAAAACTTTTTGCTTTTCTCAATATCACCAATTTTTAATTCTCTCCTTTGTCATTCATGCTACACATGTTCCCACTGAAAAATCAGATGTCTTCTCTCTCATGAAATATTTTTTAAACCTCATCCAGAGATGGGGAATGAGTGGCCCTTTCTCAGAAATACCTAAATCTCCTAGGGAGCATCCATGCAAAGATAAATAGCCA
>NW_006207271.1:0-528 GCF_000334495.1 Tupaia belangeri chinensis
TCCAGATCACCTCCTTCTGCACACTCCTCAACGCTCAAATTGACTTCAAGAATTGGGAAGAAACACACAATCAATCACATGACTAGAAATCACCGCAGGGCCACAAGAAATATGGGAAAACAAGAAAATAGCTCTCTTTCGAGGGAAAAGAATAACTCCTCTTCATCCACACACAGTTCAATGGAAATCATGGAAATGTCTGATAAAGAATTCAGAACATTTATAATGGCAAAGCTAACAGAGATGGAAGAGAAGAGAGACAATGAACTGCAGAAGAGGCAGGAGAAAGGAGCTGATGAGTTCCAGATGGAAGAGAAGAGAGACAATGAACATCAGAAGAAAAAATATGATAAGTTCCAGGAGGTGAGGAAGTTCTTGTGAGGGCTGAAAGAGGAAATATATACCATAAAAAAGAATCGAATGGAACTGAAGGAGATGAAGCAGAGTAGATCATACAGAAAATCACATCTCAGATGTAGAAGACAGAATCACTGGATTAGTAAAATCCAACATGAAGACTGAGAAAAT
>NW_006207272.1:0-2074 GCF_000334495.1 Tupaia belangeri chinensis
GTGTGAACAGTTGGTTTATGTAAAGTGGAGAAATATAATGTCTCTTTTATAATATGGCTTGCTTCACTCAGCAATAAATTTTTCATATTCATCTCTATCAAATTCCAGGATTTTATTTATTTATGGCTGAGTTGTAGTGCATAGAGTATATGTGCCACACTTTTCCAATCCATTCATCTGTTCATGGACATTTGGATTACTTCCACGTCTTAGCACTTGAAAATAATGCCACAATAAACCTAGATGTCCAAGCACTTTCCTAACAGTGTTCTCTTATCCTTTGGGTAAATACCCAGGAGTGGAATTGTTGAATGATATGGTAGTTCTATTCATAGCTCTTTGAGGAACCTCCATATTGTTCTTCACAGTGGCTTGAATAATTTACATTTCTTATTCTTTTAGTTTGTACTGACAATATATACTTAGAAAAATGTATGCAAATGTGACTGATATGCACATATACATATATATATATGAATCAAAAATTTACTGCTTCAAATATAATTACAAAACACAACTTATTAATGACAACTATATCACTGATTCTTATAGTTTTGAATGTTATATATACCTCAGAATTGAAACAGAAGGTTTTATTATTTTCAGAATGATGGGTGCAAAAATTACTTTTGTTGCTAAAAAAAAAAACGGGGATGGGAAACATAAGGTAGCCAGGTCCCCAAAGTCACATCTGTTGGAGATAGTCCAGTGTCCAAAGTTCATGCAATGAGAGTTCTTTGAGCAATTTCAGGTGCAGCCCTAGTATTTTAAGGATATAGCTACCAAAAAAGAAAAGAGTGGAACATCCTAGGATAAATGTGGGCAAATTAAGCTGCTACCTATGGGAGAATATGCATTTAAAACCTGATGTCAAAATGAGTGTCTGGAGGGTGGGGTGGACTAGGCCTGTTGTATGGTGGTTTATAGAAAACATACAAGAGAGCTTACAGGCTTTAATATAAGATTCTGAATGAGTTATCCCCAAACACCATCTCCTTTTTCTGAACTGTTTAGATGATGGGAAATATGGTGTTGTAGCTTTTAACTTTGATGTTTACTTTGAAATATTCTTGTTACAACAATATATATTCCAAATAAAAATCATAGGGAGTGGCTAAATCTGAGCTGGACAATCGTGACATTTAAAGATGAGCAGTCCACAGACTCGGTCACTTGGGTTGATGCTGCACAGCAGGTGGAGGTTAAAGGAAACTGTTTTAGCCAGAGATTGCCAGATGGGGCTTATATAGAACCACGGGAGGCAAGATGTTCCACAGCTATAGTCATTAAAAGACACCTGGTTTGCCTTCTGTTTCTCCCTCCCCTACTGCCCTATTAAAGAATAAACCTAGGAATAGCTCAGGGCCACGGTAGTCTCCATCAGAGATGCCTGGACTGCTGACCCTGCTTTCTCTACCTGTGTGTCTGTGTCTTTGTTCTTTCTCAATCGACCACCCACTTCTCCTCCGGGTTCCACGTCTATTCTCCCTCCAGGCCAGGACAAAAAATTATTATTTTAATATGTTTCCTTCTAAACTATAAAATCATATTTAATATACTCATACAAATGGGCACCGTTATTACAATTTTACAATTTTCTTTTTACTTTTCTCATTTTACATATGGTAAAAATGTTTCACTGTCTATGACCTCTTATTATAAGAGTTTTATGCTTAGCATCATATGATATTAATTTTTAACAGTCTAGTTTACACAAATATCTTCCTATTGTTCAGTAATTTAAATAATAGTGCTTTGTTTTTCCTGGGAGCAACAGATGGTGTAATGGTTATGTTGCTTGATTCCCATGGCTTGAAACTGGTGTGTGTGCCCAAGATCCCAAGAGGGAAATGGAGGATAAGTTGCATGACCATCTTTCCGGGGTGGGGGGATGATTTCTCACTTTCTGTCTCTGTGGAAAATGCAAGTACCCCTTAGCAAAAATCTCTCTTAAACATTATATATATATATATATAATGTTGGGCCAAATATATATATATAGTAGTTGGGCCAACCCAAACCATTTCTGTTCTGGTACTAGACGCTTTGGGGAAAAAAAAAGAATAAAAGAAAA
>NW_006207273.1:0-2506 GCF_000334495.1 Tupaia belangeri chinensis
GTTGGGGCACTTGATGGTATCCAGTATTCATATATTATCCTCATTTTTCATGGTTTTTTCCTCAATCTTCTTGATACTTTTCTCTAAGTCAGATGTTTTGTCTTCTATGTTAGAGATTCGATCTTCTGCCTGGTCTAACCTACTTTTAATGCTTTCAAGGAAGGTTTTGATTTCCTGTATCACATTCTTCAATCCTAGAAGTTCCATCTGGTTCTTGTTTAAGGTATCCATTTCCTCTTTCAAGTCATGAAAGGACTTCCTCATCTCCTGGAGCTCTTTGTCTCTTTTCTCTTCCATCTCAGTTAGTTTGGTCACTACAAATATTCTGAATTCCTTATCAAACATGTCCACGACATCCATTGTGTTGACTGTGGGTGATGTAGACTTGATGATTTCCCTTGAGGGAGAGGCCTTTTGTTGGTTGCTCATATTTCTTGAGCCTCTGCGATTGTTCCTAGTTATAAGGTACTCTATATGTTTCTTCCTAACTTATTTAAGGTATCTCTGAGTGTTAAAAGTTGTACAGGATTAGAAAATTAATGATTTATCTTATGGTTGGCCTACCTATTGCTCACAATTACTATTAACTGTAGCAACTAGTCCTGGATAGCCCAAAGTCCTCCTTGTTTTTAAGGAGTGGTAAGCCTGCAACTGACCTAATAAGCAACACCTCAAGAGCAAAGAAAAACGAAACGAAAAAAGGAAATCGCACGGTTCACCATGCGCTATTCAAATCACCAAAATTCAAAGAGTCCAAAGGCTAGTGGGAAAGGGTCAGAGGATGAGTGACAGGACCTTGTTGGTCAGGCCTGCAGCCTCAGTCCACCTGGTGTCCTGAACTACTGACTGGCTTGATCCGGATTGTGGGTGGGGTGGGAATTCACCTTAAAGTCCCAGACAACCAACCTGGGGTCCAAGGAGGAGGAACGGTGGGGATGCATGAAGATTCAGAAAGGGTACTTTCATCTTTGCTTCAGATAAACACAGTCTATAGGATGGAAACAAGTTCAGTTTCCTGGAAAACAGGTCAGTTCTGGAAACAAGTTCAGTTCCTGTCTGCAAGAACCACTTGGCTGAGTCCCACCGTAATCAGTCAGATCAGTATCAATATGAAAACTCGTGGGACCAGCAGTTGGCATAATGGCTATGTCGCTGGACTCCCACGTAGCCAACCACAGTTTGAGTCTCAGACCTGGCAGCTTAAACTCACGCTGGGCGTGTGTGCGTGCGTGCCCAAGATCCCGAGAGGAGAATGGAGGAGAAGGGACTGCGGCGTGGCCAACCCCCCCCTCGAGGGGTGATTTCTCACTCTGTCTCTCTGTCTCTCTCTGTCTTTCTGGCTAGTACACGGCACCCTATTCCAAAAAAATTAAAAAACCTCTCCAAAATAACAAAACTTGTGAGCTCGAAAATAAATACTTAGTGTTTTAAGCCATTTAGGGTTTTAAATCAATCATTACTGTGCAAAAAACAACCAATACAGAATTGAAAAACAGTAACTACACAGGACACAGCATTCTTATGCAAGCCATAGAAGTGAACAGCACCCTTAAATTAACCTGGTGGATTGAAGTAATATAATTACCAAGATGGATTCACAAGTTTAATTTATTCTTTCAAAGTTGTAATTCTTCAGGTTTCTAAAAAATGTTTGCACTGTTTTTTATCAATGTAATTTATCAATGGATAACTTAACTTTTTCAATATTTATGATGTTTAAAAGATTTTCAAATATAATTTCACTTCAGGTAGCAAAGCTAGGTATGTTCCGATATGTGACTTTAAATAGAAATTTCTTTGTTTTTAATTTTATTTTTTCTTCTAAGAAAGACACCCCCATTAGGGTCTTCATGCTGCAGTCTACCTCTAGACTCAACCAGACAGGGTCATGAACATGGGAATGCCTGGCATAGTCATGGAGATCTCTAAATACAAATCCAGAACCTTCCCATGTGACTGCAGCACTGTGGACCATTGTATTACTGCTGCGCCACCTGCTGGCACTAGAAATTTTCTTAAATAGCATCATGGGGCCCAAGGGATTGCTTAGCTAAAATAAGTGTTGCCTAAAAGAAATCTTCTTAAATAACACCACAGATCAGGCTGGTCCTGGTGATTAAGAGAGTCAGGTTTCCTCATGGCCAGCTACAATTCGAATCCCGTTCCCAATGCCTTGAAAAACACTCTGGACACATATGTGTACATGCCTCAAATCCCTACAGGATGGAGAGATAGAGGAGAAAAGATAGCTACATAACCACATCTCATTGGGACTTGCTTTTTCCCTCTTTTTGTCTCTGTCTCTCTCTGGTAAATTCACGTACCCCCTGGTGAGCACATGTCCCTCCAGCAATTAAAGAAAGAAAAATGTCTACTGATCATCTGCTGTTCTATAAAAATAAATGCAGATTCTCATTCTGCAGGTCTCAGGTGGGTCTGGTACTTTGCATCTGTAACATGTTCACAGTCAAGTCACTATGCTTCTGATTTCTGGAAAAATTCTAAC
>NW_006207274.1:0-1770 GCF_000334495.1 Tupaia belangeri chinensis
TATTTATTAAGCTATTATACTTTTTAAAATTCCAAGCTAAAGAGACTACAAAAATTACAGCATTCAGAAACTCTTCAAAGGTAAGGATTTTTTGTTTGTTTGTTTGTTTGTATTAGCATGTATAATCGTTAAGAGCAAGAAGATGCTTCTTTAGAGATTTTCGGTTGATGAGACTCAATTTCTTTCTTTTAAAAATTATTTTAATTCCATTTGTTATTATTATTATTATTAATTTGACCGAGATCCAGTAGATTTGAGAAAAAGATTTATGAATGGATCTATTGGAGTAGATATGAAAAGTTGAGATCATTTAATTACATACCATGCCCGCAGAGAGTAACTAAAATGGAAAAGGAATTAAACAAACAAGGGGCATAGAGTTATTCATCCATTTAGGATCATTCAACTTTGTTTATCTGGTACCTTAGTGTTGGCACAGTTGTCCATGATCAAAGTGAGTACTGTTGTGGCATAGAGGCATGTGTGTGATTCACAGCATGGACTCTAACTTTCATATGTTCTAGCTACATTTTTCCCAAGTGTACGAGTTACCAGTAACAGACATTATTGCGGAGTCCCCAGTATGGCAATATCCCTCTGGGAAATCAGTCAGCCTAACTGGATGGAATATTGTCTACCATAAACTCCCTCTACTCTGAAGGGAGCAGAAATTCATCTTGGATAGAACTTGACATGACCCATAACTCATAATGGATTATCTTTCCAATCCTCAAGGCCACAGATAGTGACTGACAGAGTGGTGTATTATGTTGCATCAACCCAAGAAACCTAGGTTACAGAAAAGGAAATAGGGTACTGGCAATGACTAGTACACTGGTTCTATCATATTTCAGATCACTTAGAAGCCATCATTTTAATAAATTGATGAAATTCCTTTTAAAATGAACAGTTGAGATATCTAGATGATATTGTTCAGTTTTCATGGAATATTAGAGGAACACTTATATAAAACTGTAGTTATGTCTACTTATTCTACATTTTCTATGTGAACCTATTATATCTTTTCTATACTCTCAAGTTTATATTTATTCCTTGAAAATAAAGCTGTAAATTTATTTTAGGCTTCTTTATTTTATCTCTTGAATAATATATAGAGAGAAACAGGCATCATCAACAGTGTCTCCTCACTCTGCAATCTATCCTTCAACCAAAATTGTATCTTCCTGTGTGAAAGTGCCCACATATTTCAGGTCAACCAGAATTTGACCACAGTCTTCTATGGGGTTGTATCATTGTGGAGTCCAACAGCCTATGCCACTGTGGCTTGGCCAAGGTGCAAATGGTGTGTGTGTGTGCACATATGTATGTATGTGAAAAAGAGAGAAGCACGGACAACAGGGCATCACTTCATGATTTTCACCAATCCTTCCCAGCCTCTTGAGAAAGAGATTTATGAATGGATCTACTGGAGTAGAGATCATCCATCCTACCATGGTACTGACTTGTTCATGGGCACCTGTGCCAACAGTACATATACATTTTTCTCACTCATTTATTGTTAATTTTGGTTAGAACATTTCAGCATTTCACACAAGATCTACCTTCTTAATGGTTTTTAAATGTAAAATATAATATTAAATAGGCAGAATATGGTACTGAAGATATCCAAAATTAATCTCCTTGAATGACTGAGACTTTATGTACATTGGATAATGACTCTCCATTTCCTTTTTTTCTTTCTTTTTTTTTAAAGGGAGATTTTTGCTGTAGGACACGCATGTGCTCTCCAGAAAAAAAGGACAGAAACAG
>NW_006207275.1:0-10694 GCF_000334495.1 Tupaia belangeri chinensis
CCACCCATGCCGAGGCTGGTCCCCGGCACATGGTGTTCATGCTAACGAAAGCAATGCTATATACTATAAAGATATATGTGATTAAATATAAATGAAAATAAAAAAATAAGTGTCAGTACTGGATCATTAGCTGTAACAAAGGTATCACACTAATGTAAGACGTTAATAATAAGAGAAACTGGGAGGGAGGAATTTTCAGGGAAAGGGTTACATTGGAACTTTCTGTATATTTTTATTTTTTCAATATTTTGGAAACTTAAAACTGCTTACATGATAAAGTGTATTTAAAAAATGGATTTCTTACATGGAAAGATATAGCTTCACTTAGTGTTCTTCCATGCTTGTCTGAGATTTAGCATATTCTCTGTCATACATCTACTTATTTTACAGTTAAAAAATGTAGATACGTGAAAGAAACACTTGTGTCTATGCTGTCTCCAGTATTATCAAAATTCTGCTTCAATTCCTTAAGTCATAGGAAGAAGACATTTGTTATTCATCAGACTTGAAGGTCAGGCTGCCTTGGATAGTGCTATTTTGTTTGTTTTTTAGTTTCTTTTAGATTTTTTTAACCTCAGGCTGTGGAAAGTTTGAGGACAACAATGGAATTTACAATTTTTGTAATTTTATTATTATTAAGTATGGTATCTAATCACTTTGCTTACATTTTTGTTTTAATTCTCATAAAAACTTAGTGAAAATTAGCGTCTGTATTTTTGAAAGGAAGCCGAGGCCAAGTTAAGTGACACACTAGTGAGACCCAGCTAGTAAATGGTAAAGCCAAGATGGAATCCAGTGTGATCTGTTCCAGCAGCTCTTACTCGCCAGTCTACCACACTGTCGTGGATAATCCATCTGCACATTTTGGGGTAGATTCTGGTAACCATACTAGAAACATGTATCCAGTCATAGTTTCAAATACAAATGAACAATAGCTTAGTGTGTTTCAATCACCTCTTCTCTTATTGTAATGTCATATCCTTCCCTTTCTCCTTTTCAGTTTTCCACTTGAGGGCACATCAACAAATATAAGATGGTTGGAGAATGTCAGCTATTGTCCTGGTAATGAAACATCTGAGACGTAATGAAACTTCTGAGACTATGTCTAATAGGACCTGATAAGCCAGTCCTCAGCCACAATCTCATTCCTGATTAAGCCTGGGGTGGGTCATGTTGATACGCAAATCTGACAACACATGTGTAACCTCTTCTCTATCTGCTCCCTGCTTTACCTCGTCTACTCCCCCTTGATCTGTCTCACCTATAGTCAGAGGACAAATTCTGGGGTTTGAGATTCACTCCAATAAAAATACAGATTTGTCATTGACTAGGAAGTTCAGGAACCAAAAACAAAATTTTGAATTTATGGCTCAGGTTGAAACAAACCCTGTTCTATGTGTTTTGGCAGGAGTGAAGGCCATGGGGCAGCTGAGTTTTTGTAGAGGCTGGTCACTTCCATCAGGTGTCCTGGCTGTGCTACTTACACAGCATAGTCAGCACAGAACGTCATCAGATCATCAGGAAGTGACTGCTTCCTGTAGGGACATGACTTTAATGGCCTTTATAACAGCTTCAGCACCGACACAATTATGATCATGCCAAACACACCTATCTTACTCGATTTCTGTATCAGAACTCTGGTCTCTGAATCAGGGACACTGTCCTCTCTGCTTTTATTGACCAAAACCCTATATAAACATCGTATCAGACAATAGGGTCTCACCGTTTCTCATGGCAGAGTAATAACCCCTAGGATATACATGCCGCAGCTTTACAGCTGAGCCAGCAGGTTGTGGACACTTAGGTCGATTCCATGTGTGAAAAGGGAACCCTCTTACACTTGTTGGTGGGAATATAAATTAATACAAGCCCTGTGGAAAACAATGTGGCAGTTCCTCAGAAACATAGAACTACTGTATGACCCAGTAATCTCACTCTTTGGAAAGACACTTGCACATATATGAACAAGTTTTGCTAGTGTTCTCTGTAACGATACTTCAGTATGTTGTAGAGAAATACTTTTTCTGTGTGCGTGCTATAAAAAGCAGACAAAAGTGAGTTAAAGTAAGATATTCTCCCCACTAACCACCCCAGAAAGAATGGCCACACCATAATCCCTTCTCCATCCTCCTGTTGGGATTGTAGGCTCAGGCACTTGACTTGTTTTTCAAGCTGCTGAGTCTGCAATTCAAACTGCTCAGTAAGCCACATGGGATAAGCTGCCCTAACCCCATGATAGACTGACCTGTAAATAATTATTTTTTATTTCAACTTTATTTGTAGAGGTTTCTGCCTTAGGGAGCATGTGTTCACTGGAGAGAGAGAGAGGGGGAGAAATCATCCCCAGGGGGATGACCACACCACAATCCTTTCTCCTCCATTCTCCTCCTGGTATCTTGGACATGGAAGCATGCACACATACTCAGTGTAATTTTCAGGCTGTCTGGTCTGGAACTTGAACTGTGGTTGGGAATCCAGTGATGTAACCACTATGCCATTTGTTGGCCCCAAGAATTACTTTCTAAAAATATTTATTTATTGATACCAGCAGACAGCATAATAGTTACATTTTTGGAGTCCCAAATGACTGACTACAGTTCGAGCCCCAGACTCGGCAGCTTGAAACTCATGCTGGGCATGTGTGCGTGCATACCCAAAATCCCAAGAGAAGAATGGAGGAGAAGGGATTGCGGTGTGGCCATCCCCCCAGGGGGTGATTTTTTGCTTTCTGTCTCTCTGTCTCTCTCTGATTCTCCAGTGATCACATATATAGCAAAAGTCTCTCTGGAAAAAAAAGATTATTTTCTTCTTTGAATGAGAGACAGAGAGACAGAGACAATGAGACAGCATCCCAAAAAAAAAAGAATATTTTCTTCTTTGAATGAGAGTCAGAGAGACAGAGACAATGAGACAGCATCCCAACAGGGTCTTGACACTATAGTGTACTCTGCTGACTCAGTCAGCTTCAGATCATGAGCATGTATATGGCAGGGTTACTCAGGAAGGTTTCCAGACACAAATATGGAACTCTTCCATGTGAGCTTCACAGAACATGTGTTTTTCGAATATTTTCTTCTTTGAATGAGAGTCAGAGAGACAGAGACAATGAGACAGCATCCCAACAGGGTCTTGACACTATAGTGTACTCTGCTGACTCAGTCAGCTTCAGATCATGAGCATGTATATGGCAGGGTTACTCAGGAAGGTTTCCAGACACAAATATGGAACTCTTCCATGTGAGCTTCACAGAACATGTGTTTTTCTGCTGTGCCCCCTCCTAGCCCCAAGAACTACTTTTCTTTTCTGCTCCTTTTATTTCATACTAGAGTGAGCCTCAGCTTGGCACTCCTAGATTCCTACAGGATTAGTTTCTAAGGAAATGATAATTTTCCATTTGTCAAATTAAACATAATATTCTCCTGGTGGCAATGAGCAACTGCTAATGGTACTGAATTATTATTGTGTGAGGGCGCAGTTTCTCCCTAGATCCTGTGATAATAGTGACCTGTGCCCTATTTCCTTGAAATTTTGAACTTTCATATCATAGAAATATATTTTCCCAAGGTAAGTGAGATACTATTTCCATACTGTTCTGAGATGTTCAAACTTGCACTACATTATGCTGAGAAATAGGAAATGATAATTTAGAGCAATACAATAGAGTTAGGAATTTGAGGCCACTTCTCTGTAATAGGAGATGTGTGGGAGGGATGGGTGTCATTACATACGACAAACGCTGAGGTGGTGTTCATTTAAAAATTGAAAGATTTGTTACGTATGGTTTATAATAAAGAGTCAACCAGAAAATAAAAAGAGGTAAATACAAATTTTGATATTTTCAGAGGAGATTGATAATAGTGATGAGGGGAGTTTTTGAAGAAGCTCGAGTTGCTTAGTACATAGTGACCACAAAATTTTAAAATGCTGCATTTGTAAAAAGGAGTCACCTTATTGATAACATATATTCATGAATTAAAGTAATAATAGTGACTTTACTAAAAGGGTGTTTGTCTTCAGAAATGTGAGGTAATATGTCTTACTGGTTGAGTTTCTGAGATTTGGAATCAGATATAACTTGATTCAATCTAGAGTGCATCACTTGTTAGCTTTTATCCTAATGCAAATATTTTAGTCCCCATTACTGCACTGGGTCCACTTGTAGGATGGAAATATGATGTAAGAAAGAAGGACTTTGGGAAAATTCTGAGTACAAGGTAAAATACTCAAAAGTAGCTTGATAAATTTTAGTTGTATTTCTTGCAGCATCTTCCTCACAGTGAGTACCTTGTCACTAGAAATATAACTGCCATGAAGGATGATGTTGTATCAGAACTGTGGTGCAATGTGAATTACTGCAGACTTTTAGATGTCTAGTTGTCCTTTAAGAATCTATTGTGAGTCTGAAACATTAAATTTATGTTAATATAACCTAAAAGTACAATTGTATTTTTAAAACACTAATATTACATCAAATGAAGTAATTTATAGTTTTCCTGTAGTGTCCTATTTCCTGAACATTGTATTTCTGAACTGAATGTATTCAGTAGAAAAGCCTTCTTATATCTTTCCTTAAGATAAAGTAGAAAAGGAGATTAAGAAAAGGACATATATGAAATGAAATAAGGAAATTATAATGGGAACCAAGATTATGGGATTGAGTACTTTTTCCCATAAAATATTGATTTTTCTTCAGTACAGTTGTGCCAGAGGCTGACTTCTGTCCTATTTTAATCCTTGCATGTTTAGATTTGAACAGTTGGCTTTATCCCATTGTGAAGCTAAGTGCTGTACAAAAGTACCTTTAACCTTCATTCGACACAGATGGCCTCCTTTAGGCTACTTTCCTGTGTGATTTTTGGAGGTGCCACTAACGAGACAATATCATGAAGAGAGAACATTAACACCTTTTGTTCAGGTTAAATTATTAAAAAATTCTCAGTTTCCTTACTTTATCAGATACATGTCTACTCAATAAAAGGCCCAGATTTAACTCTTCAATCCACAGCTACAGTTTTGTCATATCATCAGTTACTGGGAAGTGCTGCTCCTTGAAATTTCCATAGAATTTCAGTGCTTTCCTGTATTAAAATAATTGGAAGTTCAGAGTGCCTTTTTACTGTGAGAGGTTAAGTAATTTCCCCAGATCCACAATGCTAAGTTAGAGTGCACTGATGACCAGATTGTAAGTCTTCTGAATTGCAATCATCTTCCCACCACTCCTGCTTTATTCCTACACACACACACACACACACACACACACACATACACACACACATTTATCTTGTTCTGTCTTCAAGTGAAAAAAAATGAATGAATACTCTTAAAAGACTCAAACTCGTGTCTACATCAATGGCCAATAGAGAGGTGGCTCACAGTAGGAACCAAATAAAAGTGTTTTAGATGCGACTGGATCAAATCTTTAAGGCATGGAATGTAATCAGTGCTTGTGAAGAAGGAAATTCTGTTTCAGAAGAGGACTCGCATACTGAATCTCTGACCGGCAACTGATGATGCTGTGTCCTCTGATGCTGATTGGTTCCCAGCACAGAAATGATCCAATCCAGGAACAAATTAGTTCATTTTATTTGGGATATGGATGAAAGAGGGTCATATTCTCACTCAGTGAGACTTTCCTTCTCTCACACCTGGTCCCCTCCTGTTCTCCAGCATGGCATGTCTGTGGCTCCCTGGAGGCTCCTGGATGGCAGCTCTGACAGTGACACTGATGGTGTTGAGCCCTCGCCTGACTTTAGCCAGGGACACCAGACGTATGTGCCACCCTTGGGTACCGAGCTATTATGGGGTGGGTGCAGAAGGGAGTTAACTTTTACAATAGGTCTAGGCAGTGCCCCTAAAAAATTGTGACATTTTCTTCAGTGAAAACCTATATTTAGCAGATGGATCTCTAATTATTTCCATGATGAAAGGACCTGCATCTTGCTCTCCTATGAGACCTGTGTAAAGGTCTACATAGGCCCTTTCTTCTCAAACCTCCTTCAGTAAAAACTCTCCAGCTTTGTACCACCTTTTTTTCAAGGTCTGGAGGATTTTGAAGTAATGATGTTAAAGTAATTCCTCACCAGCCTTTCTCTTTGATATGCCAAATTATGCCAGAAGAAAGAAAGAGTTCTCTGAAAATTTTATGAAGAGTCAAAAAGAACTGGAAGGGCCTGTCCAGGATCCTGTTATATCCTCAGTAGGATCTGTAGTGATGGTGCCTCTGCCCAGTTTGTGAGGTTGTATCAATAGACCTTGCCCATTGGCCTCTTCTTACTCTCCTTGAACTCCAGTATTTATAGTTTGCATCCCTGTCCTAGAGGGTTTTTAGTTTGCTTCTGTGTTTGTTTTTCCAGAATTGGGCTGGGTGCTCTATATTTCTCTCATTATTTTATGGAAAGAACTCTGGATGTGGGTGCCTTATGACTTGGAATAACCCTATAGATAAAGAGCTCTATGGGATATTCTTTGGTGTCTTAATTAAAAAAAAAAAACTTAAGATATCTTCTGAAAGCCTGGTAGTGCTCATTATGAATTTATTTTGAAGCTTTCTGTATTGTCAGTTTCTCTTACATCCTTTGTATTCTCTGACTAGAGTCCACAAGAAAGGATCCAACTAGTGTAAGAAATGATATGAAATTCCATTTTTATAGCACAAAAATAGTCAAATAGGGCTAGTCTTAGAACCTAATGGTTAAGGGAATCAGGATTCCACATCAGGATACCCACCCCTGTAAAAATCTCAACCCTGCCAATCATGGGTACATGAAGGCTCCAAATCTTAACAGGATGGAGAATAGGAGGAGAAGGGGTTGTGATTAAGGGAGTGTGGTACTGCTGCTCTCTCCCTCTCTCTCCTTGGTGAACACATGTGTCCCATGACTATTAAACTGTATAGTCAGATATCAGTATTTCCACAGGGTTTAAGGTGTACACCCTTTCAATTCTCACGGAATTGAAAGCCAGTAAGCAAGTCAAGGGAACTCAGCCCCCTACTGGATTTTTGCCCCCAAATTTCAGAGGTCCATTCATTGTGTCCTCTGCTTTCCTTCATTATTTGTCTGGGTACCTGTGCCTCTTTTTCCTCTTCCTGCTATATCATCACCAGTATTGAAAAATCCCCAAATTTATAGAAACCCTTAGTACTGTGAGAGATCCATCAGCAGGATGAAACAAACAAAATCTCCTTCTTTCTTAAAATCACATTTTTATTCTTACTTGCCAAAATTTATATAATATATATTTATATTTTTTTTTGTAGAGATTTTTGCTATAGGTCGCGTGTGCTTGCCAGACAGAGAGACAGTGAGACAGAAAGTGAGAATTCACGCCCCTAGAGGGAAGGCCATGCTGCAATCCCTTCTCCTCCATTCTCCTCTTAAGATCTTGAGCACACACGCACACGCGCCTGGACTGAGTTTAAGCCACCGGGTCCAGGACTCAAACCACAGTCGACTACATGGGAGTCCAGCAACATAGTCGTTACGCTAACTGCTGGTCCTTCCCTTGTGAATACTTCTAACTAGAAAGGTGAGGAAGAGAAAATTGCCTGGATTTCTTCTCATCTAGAGTGGAAGACACATCATGTGTCATGGCGTAAATGGGCGTTAGAGCGTGTGTCCCTCTCACTGCCAGGATCCCACAGTGATCCGTGCCCAGATCCCTGGTTTATTTACTTAGACCACAGGTGTTTCTGGGAACAACTATTTTTGTACTGGGCTCCATTCTAGGGTCAATAATTGTATTTGAGTAGTAAGAAAAGATCCCTAATGCTATGTGAATAGGAGTTATTACTGCTCTAAAGAAAAAAAATGACCAGATGGTATTATTGGATTCACCTAACTTCAGTTTAAGTGGCTAGGGGGGTCTCTCTGAGAAAGTGACATCTACCTGAGAAAGGAATGATGAGAAAAACACAGCCATGTTAAGAGCCAAGGGAAAAGTATTCCAAGGAGACACGGCAGGAGAAAGGATAAAATGTGGGAAACACGCCAAGTTTAAGGGACAGAAAGCGTGTGCAGAGGCTGAAACTAGTGAGCAAGGGGGTTTAGCAGCACGAGAGCAGAAGGCCGACGAGGAGATCTGGAGCCTAATCATACTAGACCTGAAGGCGATGGTAAGATACCTGGATTTCATTTTAACCAGATGTGGGAAGCTACTGGAGGGTGATGAGGAGAGACAACTTATATTCAGGCTTGAAAAGTGATTCTAGGGGCCAGAAGATGATAGTGGTTACATCACTGGACTCCCACATGGCCAACCTCAGTTCAAGTCCCAGACCTGGTGAATTGAAACTCAAACTGATTGCGTGCACACGTGTGCCCAAGATCCTCAAGGAGAATGTAGGAGAAGGAATTGCTGCCTGGCTATCCACTGGTGTGTGTGTGGGGGTGATTTCTCACCTTTCCTCTCACTGTGTTTGTCTCTCTCTCTCTCTGGTGAGTGCACGTGCCCTATGGAAAAAACCTGCACAAAAAATTTTAAAAAGTGATTCTAACTACTGTGTGGAGATTGGATTGTTGGGTTCAGAGTAGAATTGGGGAGACCGCTGAGAAGCACAGGATTCTCTAGGGAAGACTTGTGGTTTCATTTAGTGCCATGGTGATAAAAATAATGAAGGTCAACTGAACAGATTGAGATAGCCTTTTTTGTGATTTGTTAAGGAATTAAGTACAGAGAGGAGGTTTTCAAAAGTGCAGGATATTTCAAAGAATTTTATCTTGAGAAATAGGTGGCAAGCGGTACTGTTTATTGAGATAGTTAAGACTGTGGGAGGAAATGATTTGAAGTGGGTGATTAGAAATAAAGGGTTTAGGGGCCAGAAGGTGGCATGGTGGCTAAGGCACTGGACTTCCACGTGGCTGACCATGGTTAGAATCCCGGATCGGGAGCTTGCAAATCATGTTGGCATGTGTGTGTGCCTGAACAGAATCCTGAGAGGAGACTTAGAGGAGAAGGGGTTGTGGTGTAACCATCCCACATGGGTGTGATTTCTCACTTTCCCTCTCTCTGTCTCTCTCCAGTATCAGTTGACAAAAACAAAAATAAGAACGACAAAAAAAAAATAAAACAAAACAAACAAAAAAGCAAAAAAATCCAAAAAATTTTTTTCTTTTTTTAAAAAAAGGTTTAATTTATAATTGAAATAGTTTTTAACATTAATGTGGAAATGTCAAGAAGTCAGTTGACTACGAGCCTAGAGTCAGGGTGAGGTTGGGACTGGAACTTTCGTTTTCATCGCTGGCACGTGTGCTGCATTAACTCCCGGGGAAGAGGAAGAGCAGAAACGTGCACAGGAGCTGCCTGCTCCTTTTCTTCACTGCCCAGCCTGGCATTGGGATCCGTGACCGTGACATCCAGCTGGGCTGCTGCTTCCAAGGTGGCCTTGCGGTTCTTGGAGGACACGTGCGCGCTCACCACAGTCAGACTTCCTGCACATCAGCACCGCCGGCTCCTGATGCTGTGGACAGGAACTGCGGGAGCCCTGGGCAGCATGCCCTGTGTTTTCTTGTTGTTCCCGTAACCGCTGCTGGGCATCAGGATCCGGCCCTCAACTCTCCTCGGCGCCCTGTTGTCAATACACCTGTGAGTCTGCCAGTCAGGCTTAATTCTGACGTATCAGTCTGACTGTGCTGGGGAACTTCTCTGACCTCTTTTTGACTGTCTTGGGCCTCAGGAGGGGCTGAGGGCGGCCATGGTTCCTGGTGGAAAGTGGCTGCTGCCTCTGCAGGCAGGGAAAGCTCACCTCAGGGTTTACCTGTCACCTCTCATGTCCCTGTCTGGCACCCTAAGGTAATTTAGTCATTGTACTGTTAATTCTCTGGAATGGAAGGCTTTTCTCTCGACCTCTCCCATTCCTGGGTAAATCCCTGTGCTTGCTTTCTGTCTCTCACTGTTCACTGGACTCTAAGCTTGTCGGGTCCGTTTTCCCCTACTTGGGTCCCCAAGGTCCCCGCAGGCCTGGCACTAGGTCAGCACTAAGGACGGATTTGGAGAAAGAAGGAGGTGAGGGCTGTGGGGTGAGAGGAGGGGGCGGTGAGTGTGTTTATGGGGGCTTCCAGGAGGAGGTGGCACAGGCAGGTGACAGGGCAAATCCTGGCCCAGCTCAGTCTTGGAATCCGTGGTCATTCAGGAGGCAGGAGCGGATACAGAGTGGCTCTGATCTCAGGGTTTCTCCTGCCAGAGCGGCCTCCTTCCCTCTGTGGTCAAAAGGACGACAACCCTGAAGGCGCTGGACTCTGGGCTGCAGGGTCGGGAGCCCATCAGGGTCGTCCTGGCGCCGCCACCCGGGACCTCGGTTGTGCGTGTCCTCCCGGAGCCCACCGCGTGACGCCGTCCTTCCTGTCCCCACAGCGCGTTTCATGGAGCAGCTTAAACATGAGTGTCATTTCTCCAACGGGACGCAGCGGGTGCGGTTCCTGTTCAGAGACATCTATAACAGGGAGGAGGTCGTGCGCTTCGACAGCGACGTGGGCGAGTTCCGGGCGGTGACGGAGCTGGGGCGGCGGGACGCCGAGTACTGGAACCGCCAGACCGACATCCTGGAGCAGAAGCGAGGCCGGGTGGACAACTTCTGCAGACACAACTACGGGGTTGGCGAGAGCTTCACGGTGCAGCGGCGAGGTGAGTGGGCCAAGGGCGGCGGTGTCTGTGGGAGGGGGGGAGATGGAGGGAGAGAGAGAGAGACAGAGACAGAG
>NW_006207276.1:0-1239 GCF_000334495.1 Tupaia belangeri chinensis
CGTTAGCATAAACATTATTATTAAGCAATAGTGTTTTATATTTGTATATTAAATGTTTTGTTTTTGTACCTGATCCTCTCCCTTCCATCTCCTATTACACACCCCATACTGTACTGTCTCTAGTATCTACAGCTTTGCTCCCACTCCCACTAGTATATCTTCTAATCTGTCTGTTTCTGCTATAGAACACAGATATTTCATATATATTAAATGAGGACATAAAGTCCCTGTCTTTCATAGTCTTTCTTTCTTTGGTTAGCATTAAATTGTTCATATTTGTCCATTTTTTTTGTATCAAATGTCTGGTTTTTTTTTTTTTATTTCACTAAGCTGTATATTTTTATTACTAGTATCATTCCATTTTCTAACAGTGGAAAACAGTTTAGAGATTACAAAATCTACTGCCCCCATCCCCTTTGTATAGTTAAAGAAAAACATTGCTCAGACATGGGTAATTGTCCTATAACTATAGAGCACTGCGCCTCAGGCAAGTCTCTAGGCTGAAGATTTCTTTCTTTTTTATTATTTGAATTTATTTTATACATTCAATCACTATACTTCACTACAGAGTGTAAAATGAATTTATCCAACATGAATACACTTCACATCAGTCCAGTTGAAGATATCATACATGTTATCATCAACAGATAATCATCTACTTCTGTGTCCCATATGTCTTGCCTCTCTATTTTTCTCCTTAATTATTTTCCTCTAACCATTCCCCACTTCCCAGCATCTTCCCACAGTTTCCAGTACCTTTAACCATTTTCCATGCTTCTATATCCTCTAATCTTTCAGTTTCACCATAGAGTCCAGATAGTCATGATATAGTTAATGGAGACATACAAACTATTTTTTTCATAACCTAGCTTGCTTCACTCAGCAGTAAATCTTCCATATTTTTCCACTTCTAACAAATGTCAGGGTCTTGTCTTCTTATGGCTGAATAGTATTCCATAGAGTACATGTGCCACATCTTTAAAATCCCATCATCTGTCCTTGGACATTTGGGTGAATTCCCACTCTTAGCAATTGTGAATAATGGTGTAATAAACATGAATGTGCAAGTGTTTTTTATGTCTTCCTATACTCTGTGTCAATACCTACCAATGTAATTATGGGGTAGTATTATAGTTCAGTTTGTAGGTTTCTGAGGAACTTCCACATTGTTCTCCACAGTAGCTGTACTAATTCACATTCCCATCAGCAATATCAGAGTGTTCCCTTTTCACTACAGCT
>NW_006207277.1:0-3628 GCF_000334495.1 Tupaia belangeri chinensis
TATATATATATGTATATATGTATGTATTTATACATATATATATATAAATGAAACTAGAAATGTAAAATTATTGATGAGAACATTCATGATTAAGCAACTATGCAGTATTTTCTGGATGGGAAATCACATTTCGTATGCTGTGATGATGCTTATGGAATGAATGTAAATTAATTAAATGTTTCTGGGGAAAAAAAAGACTAAAACTTTTTCTTAAAATAAAAATGCATTAAAAGTACCTATTTAATGACCACAGTAAGCTATATAGCCCTAGCTAAGTGCTACTTTATAGTATGTTCATTCTGCTCGCTGAGGTTTATGCCTAACGTTAGACTTGTGCTAATAGATATGTATATATTAGCTGTGCTTTCTATTGAAAATGTTTAGAATAATTAAGGTCTTTAGTAAGTCAATGAAATGTGGGGGGTGGGGGGGGAGAAGCCATAGCAAGCAACCATGGATACCAGACACAGTGTGCGAGGAGGGTGGGAGATGACCGAGAATGAGAGATAGGGGATCAAGGATGGGAAAAAAGCAAAATATACAAGAAACAAGAAATATAAATTATTTATTGATAACACATATGTTGATGTGCTTGATTCAGCCAATATACAGTGTATTCTGGATGGAAAATCTCATTTTGTATGCTGTTATGATGTATAGTGAATGAATGTAAATAAATAAGCTTAAATAAATTAAATAAATAGTACTTAAATTTTAAATTATAAGAACATAAGTAACATTTTCAAATAAAAGTAAGCACATATTTTTCAAAGTGTGCCCTCATTGTTATGTACATAATACTTTAGAACTGTAATAGTTGTTCAAATATTTTTTTGTTTAGTTTTTAGTCTTATTTGGTGTGATTTTGAGATTAAATCAACAGTTCCCCATGCAAACCCAACTAAGAAGGAAGGGAACCAACACTCTGTCTAGGCTGAGTATAATTTATGCAGGATGAAGCCCAACACTTCATGGGAGAAACAATCCTGGAGAAAGATAGTCTCAGCACATGAGGTGAGCAGAGTTCAAAGCAGGAGAGAAGTTTTCAGCCTCCTGAGGGGCTCACCTACTGCCATGTGAGGTGATTTAGGGATAAAATCCCCTAAGATACTAGGAGAACCCTGTCCACCCCACTCTACAAGAGGTCATTGTCTTTGGGCATTGCCACTTGCATACTGGCACACACATGCTAAATTTACAGGTGGCCTTAGGATAAAAGATGATACTGGGAAGGAACAAGGGGGAAAGAACAGAGGAGGAGGCAGGATATCTAGTTCCTTGGCAACATGCCTGGACCTCAGCATGGGGAAGTGTGAAAACTCCAATCTGATGGTGATGGGTTCCCAAGGTCTTCAGGTCTTCCTGAATCAGAATTCCCTAGGAAAACCTCAAAGCTTAGACCTGCATCACCACTTTGGGCACTAGAAACTAGAATGAGCTCCCTTCCCCAGTGCAAATGGGTCACAGGAGAGAACTCAGATGCCTCCTCCACAGTAAGATTGTTGTAGTTTGAATGTGTATCCTAGGTTTTATGTGTGGAAAATCTAACCCCAAATTTAAATGTTGACAGTATTGGAAGGTGGGCCTTTGGGACATATTAGGATAAGATGCAGTTATCTGGGTGAGGACCTCATTGTGGGACTCAGCTTTGTAGGAAGGAGAGAACCCAAGCTGACACATGCCTATCCTCTTGCCATGAGGTGCCTCCCACCATGTCATGACAGCGGGAAGGCCCTTACCTGATGCTGACATGTTGGTGTTGGACTTCTCAACATCCAGAAATAAACCCCTCTTTTAAAGTAAATTACCCAGTAGGAATTCAGATATAAAAACAGAAAATGGATCAAGACCGGGATGCATTGACTGACAGGGATGCATTGACTGAGTTACCTGAAGAACTGCACAGGCTCAGAGAAGTGGCTGTTGGACTTAGTTATCTACTGATGACTCATTATGCACTGAGCTCCTTGGAAATACTTTCTGCTTTCTGGGGGTTCCTCAGACAGAGAGCAGCCTTGGACTTAGGTAACTGAGCAGGGTAGTGCAGAATGTGGCTGAACATGGGGCCATTTATCCAGGGTCTGGCAGGAATGAGGCCTTGTGTCAACTAAAGTGTCTAAGATAGTAGTGTCAATGAGAAAGGCACAGGATGCTCCTGAGGTCTAGGTTTCCCTGGAAATTTCTAATCCTCCTCTTTTGCCTACATTAGCCCTTGGAGAGCCACTTCCTTGAGGAGTGCCAAACAAAGGTATGTGTTGTTTTGGGTTTTCATGCCTGCATCTGTAGGGTTGTCTGTCACCACCAGAGGGTAAATTGTGCCTACTGTGCTCTGTTGAAGCAGTGAGCTGGGAAGATCTACTTGGAGTTCATTTTGGCTGCCCTCTGTCCCGACCCATTCTGCAGTTTCTGTGATGATTATCCATCTCAATAATATGAGCTACTATTCACTTGCCAGAGAGAGAGAGATGCACCCAGAGACAGAGAGAAGGGAACTGAGATATCCTGCAGGGAGATGGCCACACAACAATCCATTCTCTTTTATTCTCCTCTTGGGATTTTAGACATGTGACACACATGCACCAGCATGTTTATCAAGGTGCCAGATTTATTAGTTGAACTGCAGTCAGCTATGTGGGAGTTCAGTGCCCTAACCATTACACCACCTGCTGGCTCCCAGAAAGAAGATTTTTGTTCAAAACATGCCCAGTGCTACACCATGAAAAAGAGAGACAAGCACAAGACTGACACGAGTCTCTAGTCTACTTGGGTATAAGACAGATCAGGACCCTGAATTCTCCTTCACAGACACCAACAAGAAGGCATCCATCATCTGGGGAGAGGATACACTGGTGGAGTATTTGGAGAATCCCAGAAAGTACCTCCCAGGAACAAAATTATTTTTACTGGCATTAAATGGAAGACAGAATAATCTGGGGGGAAAAAAAGAAAGAAAAGCTATTGGATGACGATGATGGAGATTTTTAATGTCTTTGTATTGACTGATACGCGTGGTACTCCCTCTGGAAAAAGAAATGTAATATACTATAATAAAAATAATAATAATTTTAAAAAGCCAGAAGAGCAGTGTTGGTAGCTCTTCTTGAAATAGCTACTCATGAGTAATAATTCACCTGCCGGGACAGCAGTAAATAAGGTGCTGGATACCCACAGGGCCAACTGCGAATTGAGTCCTGGACCTGGTGGCTTGAATCTCAATTCGGATATGCGGACATGCATGTCCCAAACCCTGAGAGGAGAATGGAGGAGTAGGGACTAGAGCATGGACATCTCGCCTAGCAAGTGATTTCTCACTTTCTCATTTTCTCTCTGTTGAGTGCATGTGCCCTATATATAGCAAAACTCTCTCTAAAAAAATAGTTGGCCACTCCCTAATTTATGTCAAAACAGAAATGTTGTACCTTTTTCTAAAAAAATAAAAATAAAAATAATTTATTTAACTCCGTTAGTTTTTATAATTTGACCAGAAAGAGGCAGAGGGAGAAAAAGGGAAAGGGAATGAGCCTCCAGGTTTGGGACTTAAACTGTGGTCAGTCATGTAGGAGGTCAGTGTCTCAGTCACCACATTGCCTGCTGGCTCCATGTCTCATCTTTTTATATATTCTATAAT
>NW_006207278.1:0-1931 GCF_000334495.1 Tupaia belangeri chinensis
CTGCAGTCTACTAGTGAGGCACTTCACAAAATCTTTGTGACCAATTAGGAGATTGTTGGAAACTTTACGTTTTATTCCTGAAAAGACTCAATGGCTTACAAAAGAGATGAAATGTAGTCTGAGGGACGATATGAGTATGAAAGAGTTCCAAGAGAACAAGTACCTCCTCAAAGTCACCCCAGTGATGGCTACCATAGAGTAGTTAATATTGTGCCAAAGAAACCACCACTGCTAGACAGACCTGGTGAAGGGAACTACAATAGATATTACAGTCATGTTGATTACTGAGAATATGACAAGGGTCGCAGTTTTTCTCATGAGCGAAGAAGTGGTCCACCTCACAGAGGAGATGATTCTGGTTATAGATGGACAAGAGATGATCACTTTGCAAGCCAACAGCCTGAATACAGGGACATGAGAGATGGCTTTAGAAGAAAAAGTTTCTACTCTTCCCATTATGTGAGAGACCGGTCTCCTTATAAAAAGGACACTTGTTTTTTCAGAGAATCATCTGTTGGCTGAAAGGACTCTCCACACAGATCTAGCTCCAGCATCAGTAGCAGAAGCTACTCTCCTGAAAGAAACAAAACGTACTCTTTCTGTCAACTACAACATAGAAGTAAACAAAGACCTGTCCAGTCTTTGAAAACATCAAGAGACACATCACCCTCAAGTTCTTCAGCAGTTTCTTCATCAAAGGTGTTAGACAAACCCAGTAGGCTTATTGAAAAGGGGCTTGCTGAGGCTGCAAACAAATGGGCTGCCGAAAAACTAGACAAGTCCGATGAAAGTAACTTGCCTGAAATTTCTGAGTATGAGGCGTGAACCCCGGCACCATTGCTCATTGATCTGCCAGAAGAACCTGAGTCAAATGCAACAGATGGCATAGAATTATTTGAAGATGGTCAACTAAACAGTCGCTCTAAAGCTATAGCATCAAAAACCAAAGAGATAGAATAGGTTTACCGACAAGACTGTGAAACTTTTGGGATGGTGGTGAAAATGCTGATCGAAAAGGATCCTTCATTAGAAAAGCCTATATAGTTTGCATTGAGGCAGAATTTACATGAAATAGGTGAGTGGTGTGTTGAAGAGCTCAAGTGTTTCATTGCAGAATATGATGCTTCCGCTCAAGATTTTGCAGAGCCTTTTTAGAGGATTTCTTGCTCAGACAAAAAAAAAAAAAAAAGTTTCTAGATGTCTCCCTGCCTCCCTTGGATTGTGTAAGTCCTTAATATATGACATTTTTGTGATGAAAAAAAGTACTTTATGATAGGTAATTACATTTTTAATATCAAATAAACATCCAAAATAGTCTGTTTGAAAAAAAAAAAAGAAAAGAAAGAAAATCACACTGGGCATGTTTGCGGGCATGCCCAAGATCTCGGGAGGAGAAAAGATTGCAACGCGGATATCCCCCAAGTGGGGTGATTTCTCACTTTCCCTCTCACTGTGTCTGTCTGTCAGTCTGTCTGTCTCTCTCTCTCTCCAGAGAGCACACATGCCCAAAGGCCAAAAAATAAAAATAAAAACCCTCTAAAAATAAAAAAAGAATGGCTCGGTGGTAATACTGACCTTCAATAAATAGTGGAGTCATAAATATGAGAGTGTATTTCCATTTTGTTTTCCTTTCTATAATTTTAGTTAAAACCTTCTGAGGATGACTTCTTGGAAATAGAATCAGAGTTCAGATTCCAATGGTTTCTTGTAAATAACATGCAGTCATGTGCTATAGTCTTAATGTTTCCCCAACATCCTGTGCAGGAAACTTAACCCCTGATGCAACAGAATTGAGAGGTGGGGCCTGGAAGGAAGTATTTAGGTCACGGGCTCCATGACCCAATCGTTTTTCTGTCTTGCAAATAATTTGTAAATTATTAAGTCTACCTTTTATCTTATTTTTTCCTATTTTGCGATAGTGTGTGTGTGTG
>NW_006207278.1:2080-2306 GCF_000334495.1 Tupaia belangeri chinensis
CACACATCGCCCGGGGTGGTTTCTAAAGCCATCAAGATTCAAATCTCACAGTTGCCCATGTAGGATCCAGCCACCCTGACCACCAGGTCACCTGGCTGGCCCCTTGCTTTGTGTATAGTATCTTCTGCCATAAAAATTTTTGAAGGCTTTACTGAAGTAAATTCCTTTCTAAAATGACTACTAGGTTTCCTTAAGTAAATTTTGAAAAGAGGTAGATTTTTTTTTT
>NW_006207279.1:0-974 GCF_000334495.1 Tupaia belangeri chinensis
TTTTTTTTCTTTTAGAGAGACTGGTAATATTTTTTGGCTTTATACATACTTCTATTTTTACATAGCAGGAAAGCTATGGTCATACTTCTATTTTTACATAGCAGGAAAGCAGCCACAGAGATTATGGAAATTAACAAGTATGTCTGCATTTCAATTACTTTGTTTTTTATTGTAGAAAAACAGGTGGTGTGTCTAATATTTGCTCAAGTATGTATTTACTCTTGGTAATACTGAGGCAATTTTGTTGGGCTGTCGAAAAAGTCGTGTTGCATTTTTCCATAGGAAATAAAATAAAAAAAAAAACTAAAAAATACATCGTGACCCTTACAACCCAATATCTCCTCAAAGAATTACAGTGAGGGCCAGCAGGTGTCATGGCAGTTAAGATCCGTGTGTGGAAAGATGATGGAAGAAGGAGAGTCTGATGAAATTCATTAAGGAGAAAAACAGAGAGACAAGACATTTTATTGTCTGTTGATGATAACATGTAGGGCATCTCTAACTGGACTGGTGAGAAATGTATTCATGTTGGAAAATTCACTTTACAAGCAAAATGAAGTATAGTGATTGAATGTATAAAAGAAATTAAAATAATACCAAAAAGACCTAGGCTCCCACAAGACTTATTGCAGTTTGAGTCTCAGACACAGTAACTTGCTTTCTCACTTTCCCTTCCTAAATCTCTCTGGTGAGTGTGCATAACTTACAGCAAATTTTAATAATGATGATGGTGGAATTAAACAGTTCTTAGATAAAAAATATTAGAGTGATAACTAATCACATTTTTTTCTTGTATTACCTATTTCTATTCCAAAAGTCAGCAGATACTCTGTCTTTTGTCTCAGGAATAGGTTTGGCACCCACATCAATGTGTTTATTTTCTTCTGGTCCCAAACCCTTTCTTTTTCTATTCATTTTTTTCTTTTTCTTTTAAATTTAATTTTATTTATTATTCATTTTAAAATTTGCTCTGG
>NW_006207279.1:1163-2142 GCF_000334495.1 Tupaia belangeri chinensis
ATCTTGTTTATATTACATTGAATCACATATAACTTTACAGTGTATTACGTTTCTTTTTCCAGAAAGAATACTATGCATATCAGTCAATGCAAAGACATTAAAATCTCCATCATCATCATCAAATAGCTTTTTATTTTTTCTTCTTCTTCTTATATTATTATTATTTTTTAAATTCGACCAGAGAGAGAGTGAAAGTGAGAAAACAAGCCACACAGTCCAAGACTCGAACTGCAGTCAGCCATGTGGCAATCCAGCACCCTTAGTCACCATGCCACATGCTGGCTCCATATTATTCATGAAAAAAAATTGCTGGGAGGCACATTCACTCACTAGAAAGAGACACCCAGAGAAAGAAAGAACTTGAGACAGCACCACCTCTGTAAAATAGTCATGTCACAATTCCTTCTACACCATATTTTCCCATTGTCATTATTTTTCACAATATACAGACTCCTGGTGTATTTTCCAAGTTATCTGGTAGAGGACTTAAGCCACAATTTGGGTCATGTGAAATTTAGACACCTTAACCACCATGCCATGGGCTGTCTCCATACCTCTATTTTTATTTCTTATTTTACACACTCATTTGGTTTTGCAATTTAGTCACAAGAAAATAAGCATTTTTTTATTGGCATATTCTAACATAAGTATTAATTTTTACTAGTAATGAAAATCAAAATAATTTCTACTGTTAGAATGCCTGAAATTGAAAAAAAACTTATGTAATAATTCAAACCATATTTATTCCTTATATATTGGAAAAATGGAAGCATTATTTTTTATAATTTTCCATATTTTACAATTGCCAGTACCACATTTTATTTTGACAATTGTTTGATTTTATATTTTGTATGACAGCAAACTTTGAGGTGCCTAAGTGTGAAATTGATTTGAATGTTGAGTCTTCAATCTTTAAACTATGTTTCTTTTTCTTTCTAAAATATAATCCATGTGTGATTTTCTGATTTTAGTCAATTCT
>NW_006207280.1:0-1488 GCF_000334495.1 Tupaia belangeri chinensis
TGACAGGAAGGAGTCAAACATCAGCCCCTGATCCAGACTTAGCACTTCAAAAGAAACAACTATGTTCCACACAGCCGAAACTTGCTCATGTGAACAGACAACAGAGCAGGTATTTACATCTCCCTGGATCTGCTCATTAGATACATTTATCCCCTTGTTATTCTAACTGAGCACATCATTTTCCTGGGGGATATTGTTCTGCTCCCAAAGAAAATTTCTTCATGTGTATTCTATGTTCCCAGGATACCTGATTATATGTCAGGGGAAGACAGTCTTTATTCTCCTTTTCCATTAATTTATCTGCCTTCCACAGATATAATCTCCTAACACCTTTCCCCAACCCTGACTTATATTTTTCTCCAAATTTTTAAATTGAGGAAACCTGTCTTGATCAAGTTCCCCTTGGATCTCCAAAGTTTTGTCTTATGGAAGAAACACAGCTCTTGATAGCACCAAAACATTTTTAAAAAATAATTATTTATTTTATATTATTTGTCATTATTATTTTAAACTTTACCAGAGAGAGAGAAAGGGAAAGTGAGACAACAAGCTGCCATTTCCAGACTTGAATCCTGGTCAGTCACATGGGAATCCAGCACCTCAAACATCATACCACCTGCCAGCCCCTCTAAAGACATATTATATTCCTCTTCAATGAGGGAGTGAAACATGTTTCCTTAACAAACAACCCCATCTTATAACTGTTCTCTTAATAATAATAATAATAAAGCACATTGGTACTACATTTGACTTCATGATATTTTTCAAATATAATTAAAAATTTCACACTTATGGGGCCAACGGGTGGCATGGTAGTTGAAGTACTGGACTCAACAGTGGTTCAACCACTGTTCAAGTCCTGGATCTGGTGGCTTGCTTTCTCACTTTTCCTCTCTTTGTCTCTCTCTGGACAAATTATATAAAAGTAATAATAAACATAATTAAAAAATTAATTTTTTTAAAAAAATTTCACATCTTTGGGGCTAGCAGGTGGTGCGATGGCTAAGGTGCTGGACTCCTACAAGGCTGAACATAGTTTGAATCCTAGACCCAGCAGCTTGAAACTCACTTCAAGTGCATGTGCATGCATGCCCAAAATTCTGACAAGAGAGTGGAGAAGGGATTGCAGTTTGATCATCTCTCCTGGGAGGAAGTGCTTTCTTACTTTACTTCTCTCTGTCTTGCTCTATCTCTCTCTGATGAGCACATGTGCCCTATGGCAAAAACCTTAAAAAGAACCCAAAGGATAAAAAAAAAATCCTACAAATTTTACACTTATAATAAAGGTAAACTGTAATTTAATCTTTTACTTATAAAATATTTGTGAATTATAAGAGATATGTATAAACAAATTATGGTCACACAATTCTTTTTCCTCCATTTCACCATCTTGTCAGGACTTTGGCATGCATGCACACATTCTTTTTTTTTTTTTTCATTTCATTTCCTTTTTTTTATACATTCTCTTTTTTTTATTTATTAATTCAC
>NW_006207281.1:0-983 GCF_000334495.1 Tupaia belangeri chinensis
TAACTGCTGGTTCCCCAGAGAAACTTTTTTTTTAAAAAGTTTATTTTTACTTGTGTTAGAGAACACATGCACATACAGGAAAGCAGGAGAAATATGGCAAAGGAGAGAGAGAAGCACCCCCAACAAGGTCTTCTCATGTGTAGACAGACCCCTTGCCCATCTCTCCACTCCTCAGGAGCCTAGGAGGAGCACACCATAGGTGAACTGCCATTTCCCCACTGAGGGTTTGAATGGCAGTCGGCACACGGCTTCCAGCACTGCAGTGTAATAGGCTATCAACCGTTCCCCACCCCCAGCCCAAGGAGACATTGCAGTAGTAGTCTCAATAATTAGCTTGGGTGTATTTGGGAATTTAACAGTCATCTAGTTGAATAAATTCTTAGGTGTGATTTCTATTGATGTACAAAATAGAAGCCTTTAATTTTTTTTTTTTTTAAATATTAAGACCATCTAAGTTAAAGATAAAATTAGGTAGATATCAAATAATTCAACTTACAGTTCTTAAAGAAAAATAGATCAAATATTCTTTTGGAGTACAATATAGTTTCTGAGCAAGGTTTTGTCAGGATACCTTGTGTCTGATCTGCCATGATAATGCTGAAACATTTTAAAATTTGTATTCCTATTAATTCCCTTACACAGTCAGCTTATCTCTAAGGTTCTTTAAACATAGTTGTTTTAATCCAATTTGTAGAAGATGTTTATGTAGATGTGGTTTGTCCATCAGGTTATCCCATAATGATCAAATTCTAGGGGCCAGCAGATGGCATGGTGGTGGTTAACGTGCTGGACTCCCACATGCCTGACTGTGGTTCAAGGCTTGGACCTGGCAGCTTGAAATCACATTGGGTACATGTGCATGCGTGCCAAAAATCCCAAAAAAAGAATGGAGAAGAAGAAATTAAGGCGTGGCCATCCACCTGGGAGATTATTTCTCTTTTCCTTCTCACTATCTCTGTCTGTCTCTGGCAAGTACATGCGCC
>NW_006207282.1:0-2493 GCF_000334495.1 Tupaia belangeri chinensis
CCCAGGGGATGCGTTCCTGCTCTCTCTCTCTTTCTCTGTCCCCCCCCCCCATGGTGAGCACATGAACGCTATCACAATTTTTTTAATCGACAAAAAAATGTTAACAATCTGTTTTATCCAACTCTATTGTGGAACATAGATCTAAAATAATTACTGGAATACACAGAGTCATGTGCCCCACCTGCCAGGACTCAGAGCCCACTTCTCTTCTGACTGTGGTGGGTCCAGAGCTCTGAGCATGCAGCCCCCAGCTGGATGCCAGGCCCTCAGAGCCTAGTCCCTGTGCTGCCTGCACTGTCTGGGGACACCCACTAGCTCCACCGCAGCCCTCCTCTGAGAAGGGAGGACACACACTGAGTCCCTCTACTGCTGGGGACAGGCCTGGGAGTCTGTAGTTCTCTACCTGCCCCTGGGGTGACCTGGAAGGACTTACGTCCTGTACACAGCCCTGTCCCCTTCTGGTTGTTGTGGGTTTTTAAAGAATTTTTTATTTCATGTATGATTATTTTTAATATTCGCTATAGGGGATGTGCACTCACCAGTGAGAGAGAGAGACACACACATACACTGAGAGAGAGGGAGACAGAGACAGAGAGGAAGAGAGGAAAGGAGAAGGCAAGCAGCTAGGTCCAGGTCTCTGAACTGCAGGGGGCCACGTGGGGAACTTGACACCTCAGCCTCCAGGAGAACTAAACTGGGGCCCCTGGTGTCCCTGCAGAGAGGGGCTCAAGGTGAAAGCTCCCTTCCCCACCACCACAGACTCAGTTCTGACTGGGACCTGGCTAGCCACTCTGGGAAGCTGGGGAGTCAGTATGTGCGCCATAGGGACCCCGGCCCTGAGCAGAACGCAGCTGCCCGCCACCTTGGACACTGGAGCTGGGGACCAAACCCGCAGGATCGTCCAGTGCCCAGTGACCCTGTCTACAGTGGCCACGTCCCTGAGGGCGATCGGGCCCCAGTCAGTGGTGCAGGAGACTGAGTGTGCATTGGTAGGTTCCGGAACCACTTTAAAGAGAGAGAGAGAGAGAGAGAGAGAGAGAGAGGGAGGGAGAGAATCAAAGGAAACATTTTGATGGTTTCCATTTTTAATCTTCAAAATGTTCTGCCACGAGACAGGAATGCATGAGAGAAATGGCTCACTGTCTTCACAGGAGACGCTTGGATTCATTTTCATTCACAAGCTTTTCTAAAAAACACCTAGTTTCAAAACCCCACCCACTTCTGTTCTCAGGGAGGTAACTGGC
Source organism: Tupaia belangeri chinensis (assembly GCF_000334495.1). NCBI lineage: Eukaryota > Metazoa > Chordata > Mammalia > Scandentia > Tupaiidae > Tupaia > Tupaia belangeri. The sequence continues at coordinate 1,245 of NW_006207282.1, forward strand.
CATGAAACAGTCCTCAGCGGACCGGGTCTGGTGTCAGCACCGCCTTCTGAAACTACCGGCCAGAGTGTCAGATCATGAACCTAGCACTGTACAGGGCACCCCCAGGGTGAGAGATGTCCCCAGACAGGTCCCTGCTCATCACAGAGAGCTGTGTCCTGGGACTGAACGACATACTCGTCCCTAGCTGCCTGCTCATCTCCTAGTCCTGTATTTGGGGACCTCTTCCCGCCATTAGACAAGCACCTGCTTCCCTGGGACTTGACACCATGGTAAGAAGGAGGGGAGGGACCGGTGGCCACTAGGCAGCCATGGGTCACTCCGGGTCTCTCTGTTCCTCTGTCTGGCCTCCCCCTTTGCAGATAGCAACTAGATGTCGCTGGGATGGGGCCTTTCCCAGAGCTCTCTCTGGTGGCTGTGGTAGAGGCCACCACCTCCCAGGGGGCCTCGGGGTGTGAGCTGGAGCATGGGCTTCTCCCTCAGTGAACCACAGAGGAGGGGAGGTAGGTGTGCCCAGGCTTGGCCATGGGCCGGCAGTCACCTGCCCCCAGCTGAACTCTGGCTCCTGAAATGCAGGCTAGCACACTGGAGGCCCCTACAGGCCTTCCACGCACTCACCTGCCCCCTCTCCCGTGGGGTTCAGTTAGGTCCTGAGACTGGCCTGCCCCCTAAAGCTCTGTGTGCCAGTGTAGTAAAGGAGAGTTTAAAGGGGAGGAGTGGGACAGGGGACCGCAGGGCAAGGGCTAGCAGGGAACCAGGAACCTCTCCCCCCCCTCCCGCCCCAACCATGGAGGGTGCCTAGGCCTGGGCATCAGGGATGGGAAAGACCCTAGGGAAGGACCCGGCTGGTGGAGACTCCCAGCCGCAGGGCAGCCCCCAGTCACCACTGGAGCCTGGGACTTGGCAGCTCCTTCCTCAAAGGGCTCTGGTTGCCTAACCCAGGAACTTCTTCATTTCTCTGAAGGCAGGAACCGCCAAGCAGGCTGCAGAGTGGTGGCATTTGAGCCATTTGAGCTGCATCACCCAAAGCCAGAGGCTGGCATTTCCTTCCCAGCCCTAGCAAGGCTCCCAGCCTGAGATGTTTGGTCCCAGCTCTCAGCGAGGCCCGGACTCCATGGAGGCCCCGCTCCAGACCCAGAATGTGGCTTCAGAGGCTGCCACCTGCACACCCACTAGTGATCCCTGCCCGGGAGCGGGGGGGGGAGGGGGGGACCTCCGCGGGTCGGACAGGAGAGCTGACCTTGGTTCAGCA
>NW_006207282.1:2952-3589 GCF_000334495.1 Tupaia belangeri chinensis
CCATGGGCTGAAAAACATGCCAGACCCCTGTGAGTCTCTGCCTAGAATCCCAAGGGGAGAGTAGAGAGGGATTGTGGTGTGGCCTTCCTCCTTGGGGCTGATTTCTCTGTCTCTCTGGCAAGCACAGGAGCCTATAGCAAAAAGTCTTCCTTAAGGAAAAGAGAGAGAGAGAGAGCGAGAGAGAAAGAGAGAGAGGAAAAAGAAGAGGAAAGAGGGGGCAGTAAGTGGCCTGGTGGTTGAGAACCTGGATTTCCACATGGCTGACCAAGGTTCGATTCCCAGATCTGGTGGCTTAGTTTCTCAATTTTCCCTCTCTCTCTGTCTCTCTCTACTCAAATGAAAAGTAATAATGATTGATTTTTAGACCTGAGGCGTGTCCTGGTGTGTTCAGGGAAGCCATGCTCTAAACCCATCTCCTAGACTCCCAAAAAACTCAGACAAGGTAGGACGACCTCAGTCTTCTCTCTGTCTCTGGCTGTCTGTCTCACGCTCATTCTCTCTTTAAATGTTTAACTTTTTTAACTAGCGTGCTGTGCAGTTTTTATTTTTTACTCTTTTTTGGTAGTATTTTTGTAGGTTTTTTTTTCCTTTTTGCTAATACTTTTTACCTTACTTTCTTACTCTAAGCTTCACTCTC
>NW_006207283.1:0-372 GCF_000334495.1 Tupaia belangeri chinensis
CAAAGCTGAGATTTGTTCCCATCTGAGGTCAAGGTGGCTATGGGTCTCACCTGCGCACACTTGATTTGATGCCGCTTCCAAGACCATGAGGACGAGTGTGCAAGGTATTATCAAATAACACAGATCTCCCACTCCCTCATCTCAGTATAACAACACCAGCCTTTTAGTGTGTAGGATCTTGTGTTTTCAGAGGGCAGGGGATGTTCCATGTCAGTTTCCTCCACAACTCCTGCAGCACTGGGCCTTCATAATTATTTATTTTATTTTTTATTTATTCATTCATTGATTTTTTAATTTGACCAGAGAGAGACAGAGGGTGAGAGTGAGAGAGAGAGGAAGTGAGAAAGCAAGCCACCAGGTCCAGGACTTGAA
>NW_006207283.1:540-1427 GCF_000334495.1 Tupaia belangeri chinensis
TTTTTTTTTTTTTTTTGCTTTTTGCCTAAGGCCATGTGTACTTGTGAAAGAGGAGACAGAGAGGGAAAGTGAAAAAGTGAGAAATAATCCCCTGATGAGGATGATTAAACCATTATCCACTGTCCCCTGTACTTCTCATGGAATTTTGAGCACAAACATGTGTACACAGCATGATTTCACAAGACTCCAACCGCAGTTGGCCATATGGGAATATAGCCTTAACCATCACAACAAATGCTGGCCCAATGCTTCTGTTTTTGTTTTTATCTTTGTCTTTTTCATTTTTATTTTGAGAGAGATCTTGCTATAGGCTGCATGTGCTCACCAGAGACACAGAGAAACTGATAGAAACTGAGAAATCACAACCCAAGGGGGATGGCCATACTGCAATCCCTTCTCCTCCAAATTCTTCTTGGGATTTTGGGCATGCATGCACAGGCACTTGGAGTGAGTTTTTAAGCTGTCAGGTTCTGTACTTGAACTGCAATGAACTATGAAGGAGTCCCACAATGTAACAATTACGCCACCCACTGGTACCTCTCTGCTTCTGCCTGTATTATTTTGTTCCTAGAAACTGTCAAAGGCAAACAGCACTGTGAAGATGCGGTGAGGGCATGACTGATTCTGAGGCTGCTAGTAATGGCGGCTTCAGGGCCGGAGCTTGTCACTTCTCTCTGAATTCCAACATTTCAAGACACTCTGGCAACATTTTCCATCACAGCATCCATAGCTTACCTCTGAGGGGACATGTCATCCTTCCTAAGGTACTTGGTCTCTGTCTACAGCACCCTAGGTGATGGGAAAGAGGTCCTGTGGAAGCACTCCCAGCCTTTGATCATGAGTTCATGACCCAACACTGCAGCTCCTTCCCCCTGGAGAAGGAGACC
>NW_006207284.1:0-19417 GCF_000334495.1 Tupaia belangeri chinensis
TTTTCAAAATAACACAAGGTTAAATCTCTAGGGGAAAAAAATGTTCTATGAACCAGGTCCCTAGGGATATGAATCCATGTCCCAAGGGCTATTTTTAATAAATCATATAAACAGTGGGTGACTTTGGTCTTTGAAGGTCTGGACGTTAGAACAAGGAGGAAAGAAGAATTTTATGGCTTTTGACATTTTGGAATCTTAATGTGTGTGAAGGGGAGCTAATCAAACAAATGGGCTGGGCTGCCAGGCACAGAGATGGAGTAGTCATATTTTAACCATGCTCAACAGCAGTGCTAATTCATTTCTACCAAGACAGATGGCCTTCTCCTTGGTACCAATAGGGGAAAATAATTAAGGAACTCTAGAGCCAGAGTGAAACGATAGGCTGTCTTTTGACAAGATGATTCTTCAGTTTGTAATTAACAACTGATAAAGCACTGTGCATGTTAACTTTCGGGAATAATTACTTAAAATACTAATCTCATTTTCTTTTTAAACTGTCTTTCAATGATAATTGCTCTTTCTGACCCATCCCGTAAGTAGGCTATACATTTTGTAGAAAACAATTTAAAAGAACGTCAGTGTACACAGCCACAATTTTAGAAACCATAGTGTGGTCTCTGGTTTAAATATATGGCTTCAGAAGCAAATCCAGTGCACATTGCTGACAATCATGTGGTTACCTTTGCTTCCTCGTTTTAGGAAACCCACCATACTCTCATGCCCTACACACTTCTTCACTGAAATTCTCAAAACACATGCTGCCTCCCCAGCAAGTTATTATGTTTTAAAATTATGTGGCCTGACATATACAAAAGCTTTAAGTGGAGCAAAAGGGAAGCATTTGAAAATTACTTCGTATCACAAGAACAGTAAGTTGTTCACAATTATTTGGAGTGTGTGTAAATATGTGTGTGTGTGTATACTTTAGCTTGGTCATAACTGCCTTTTATTTAAATTGAGGATAATAAATTTTAACTATTACTTTAAGAAAGAAAAGCAGCTCTTGGCCATTTCATCTTGAAGAATTTTCAAAGAATTCATTTTTCCTCAAAAATCTTTCTCTCCAGCCAAGCAAAAAATCTCATTGTACTTCAGACTTCTTGAAGTACTTCTTGATGTCAAGGTTGAAGTCTTGGTCTTCTTGTATTTAGTGTAACTTTATTATTCATGAAGTTGTATCTTCTACAATTTTCAATATTCAATTATTTTGGTTTACAAAAGTGCTCTAGATATTACTCTATAAAGCATGGGGAGGGGAGCGAGTAATATATCAATATAATACCCACACTCATAGTTCTTTATAATCTGGTTGACGAGCCAAGAAAGAGGAAATTAAAAACCCATAACAATAGACCTTGATAAACTTAACTTGAGTGGCATAAAATGATAAAGGTGAAGAGAGTTCAGAAATGGCAATAATCACTAGTAGAAGAATATACAGGGATTTCTTTTGGATGGAGACATTAATCTGTGTCGTAAATGTATATTGAGAAGAAGAGAAGGTATTCTGCCACCTAAGTATTCCATTTTTGTGCCAAAATAAATTTTTTTCCCTATCTCAGCAGCTAGTTCACCTTCTCAGAGGTGCTGTTTCCAGACTTTCGAACTAATATTGCTAAAATAGTTGTACTGAAATTATATTCCACGTCACCTGCTTTATAGAAACCACTTAAGGTATTTATAGATCTTTTCAATCATGTATATCTATAATCTCTTTTTAAAAAATTGTCAATCCCAACCCCCCATTCCCCTTTGAATGAAATCGCTAAGATCCCTGGGTCAAGTGGATTTCATTTCCTAGAACCACATTCACTTATCTCATTTACTTTATTAGTAGGTTGTTACAAAAGTAATTGCAGTTGGTGTAATGATTACGCCACCAGACTCCTACATAATCGAACATGGTTTGAGTCTCAGACCCAGTGGCTTAAACTCAAATCGGGCGCCTGTCCGTCCATGCCCAAAATTCCAAGAAGAGTAGGGATTGCAACTTGGCCATACCCCCTGGGAGATGATTTCTTGCTTTCTGTCTCGCTGTTTCTCTCTTTCTGGCAAGCACAAATGCCCTACGGCAAAAATCTCTCTTTAAAAAATGCAATTGCTGTTTTGCACATTCTTTTTTTTTTGAGAGAGAGATTTTTGCTATAGGGTGTGTGTACTTGCCTGAGAAAGACAGAGAGATGGAAAACAAGAAATCACCCCCTAGGGCAGATGGGCAGCCACAAACCCTTCTCTTTTCTCCTCTAAGAATTTTGAGCATGCACACATACACTCCCAGCATGTGTTTCTAGCTGCTGGGTCTGGGACTCAAACCACAGTTGACCATGTGGGAGTCCAGAGCCTTAACCACGACACCACTTGCTGGTGCCAATATTGGATACATTCCTAAATGAATGTGGTTATGTTATACATTATTTTAATGTGCATTTCTCTATTTATTTATTGTTGCTAATGACTTATTACTTGGTGTTTATTTTGTATGTATTTTATACTATGGAAATGATGTTAGACAAAAAGCAAATTCAAGTGATTTTCTTATTCAAGTTCAGAATGGGTTTTAAAGCAGCAGAGACAATTCACAACATCAACACATTGACCCAGGAATTGCTAATGAACATACAGTGCAGGGGTGGTTCAGGAAGTTTTGCAAAGAAGACAAAAGCCTTGAAGATGAGGAGTAGTTTATGTACACTTAGCCACACCAGATTATAATAATCTCAATTATACCTGTGTATCTTCCTACCCATACCGTAAACTCCTTGAAGTCAAGGACTGTCTTTTTTGTCTTTGCATATCTAGTACCTGGGACATGACCTGGGATTTAATGTCATGTAGAATCACATAAAATCACCATCTAAATACTATTTCATATCAGCAATTTTATAAAATTCAACCTAATAATCGTAAGCCTTGAATGATAAATGGAAGAATAAAAGAATGACATAGGCATTCTTCAGTCCTTCAAGCAAGAGAAATAGGGTAGGGAAAACAATGAACATACACTTTGTTTTTTGTTTTGTTTTGTTTTTTTGAGAGGTTTTTGCTCTAGGGCACATGTGCTCACCAGAAAGACAGAGACAGACAGAGGGTGAGAAATCATCCACCAGAGGGGATGGCCATGCTGCAATCCTGTCTCCTCCATTTTCCTCTCAGAATCTTGGGCACACACACACACACGCCCGGCCTGAGTTTAAGCCACCGGATCCAGGACTCACGCTGCCGTCGACTACATGGGAGTCCAGCAACATAGCCATTGCACCAGCTGCCGGTCCCGATATACTGAGACTTTAATGCTGAAGGTCTGAGATGCGGCCCAGGAACTTGCATTTTCACTAGTACCACAGATGATCTTATGTCAATGATCACAGACCAGGCCTCAGGAGCACAAAGGGAATAGAATATGCTTCTAGTCAGTTAGCAGGAGACAAGAGACAGCTTGCCTCCCAACTCCTCCTTTCCATGCAAATCATCCTCATGCCACCTCCACAGGGCTGTGTGAGTCAGAATTGGAACCCAGACAGTTTAAGCTCATGCTATTATGTTTTCTTTGGTATTTTGTTCTTCATAAAGTCCCTAGGTCTGGGCTGATCAATCAGTAATGCTCCCTACCATCTGTCCTGAGTCTACCTACAGCAGTTCCAACTGTGCCTTGTTTAGAAAGAAGGTTCTCTCATGTGCCCAGGACAAAAGTGCCCAGAGGTCACCATGTTCTTTGTTCAAGTGACCACAATGTTTTAAATTATAGGGGACTTTTTAATAGATTGCATAGTGTTCAGATAATGGATGCCCAAACTTGAGAAGGTCACCAGAGTGGTTGCCACCTGATGGTGCATTTCCTCTTCATGCCTGAGCAGTGAGGGAGAGCGGGAGATGACTCCCACATTAGACAGGAAGGAGTGACTGTAGTTTACCAGATCCAAATTCCCATGATCCTATTTTCTGAGGTATACTAAAGGGTGATGATTATCCAGTGAAAGTCAGAGACATAAATGCCCTGAGGTAGTACATTGCAGGTACAGATGCGGTGATTGATGGACACGCTGGGTTAATGACAGCATTCATTACGATGTGCACAGTGCATCATGCTAGGCACTGCTCACAAGGGACGACACGTTCAGCTTAAGCTTGTGGTGTCACTGAGTGTATGGTATCATGCAATGTGAGGTAGTGTAAACATCCTATTCATTACATATATTCCCCTGGGCTTTCAGACTTAATCACCACCTTAAACAATCCTGGAAAATACTGATACATTTAATGTAGACATATCCATGAAAGTAAAAAAAAATTAGTAGTAGTATATGACAAATATAATATACATGCAAAAGAAAACACATGTACCTGTTAAATACATGTTTTGTAAAATGAAACAAGAGAAAACACCTGTGCTCAGAGCAGAGGGATATTATAGAAGACAAAAGTATAAAGAAAATTTAACAAGGTGAAGTAAAAAGAAATTCCACCTGAAAAATGTTATTTCTTAAAAGTGAAATGAGACTATCCGAATGCAAATTCTATCCATCCACTCAGGCAGCTAGTCAGCTAGTCAGCTCTCTATCTTGTAAATGTTAATTGACAATTATCTACAGGTACTAACATAGGTCAACAGGATGTAATCATATGTAAAGGACATACTAAGTCCATGTGCTTACAGAACTTACATTACACTGTCAGAGTCAGATAAGAACTAACAAGTATGAAATCTGAACTCATGTTGTCATACCCACTGGAGTAAATGTTGAATAACAAGCTCAGAAAGAGAGAGGCTTTGTAGCTTTTTGTCATAGTGCAAATACCCCTACCCTAGATGATTTCAACCTACCAATGTGGTGTCACTGGTGAAGAGTTGGGAAGAGATGTGAATGATTAGCACTGTGAATTTTAGAAAGGTAAGACAGGATCAGAATTTGGGCCCTGTAAGGACTTAAGAGGTTCAGTTTTAATAAATTTCCAGCAATGCTTAAATTTCTGGTGTCAACTAAGGCAAAGACCTTAGGCAAGATGTGACTAGACTCAGCCTCTTAGAGAGCAGTTCTACTAGGTTAATGGTCCGAAATATTCTTTTTTTTTTTGGAGAGATTTTCACTGTAGGGCGCGTGCGCTCGCCAGACAGACAGAGAGAGACAGAGAGACAGAAAGCGAGAAATCACCCCCCAGGGGGGATGGTCACGCCGCAATCCCTTCTCCTCCATTCTCCTCTCGGGATCTTGGGCACGCACGCACACGCGCCCGGCGTGAGTTTTAAGCCACCAGGTCTGGGACACGAACCGCGGTCGACTACGTGGGAGTCCAGCGACATAGCCATTACGCTAACTGCTGGTTCCCATGGTCCGAAATATTCTAAGTGGTCACTGGGCAACTTACAGAGCTTCTGCCCTCTCACAGAGCATGTGATACCAAGATGACCAGCTCAAAGAGCACTGCACAATATGGACACTGTACTGGGCCGCCCCTTCACCACACACAAAGGTGAGAACAGATGCACACAACCAAGTTCCATCCTTCTCACAGCAGTGGAACAGAAAGGCCGTTTTCCAGTAGAACAGGAATCCACCCAGCATGTGTGACTGTGTAACAAACCTGGTTAATAACACTTAGTTGCAGCTTGCTCAACAGAAGCCTTGAGTCATTTTAACAAATGTAAGATTGGGTGAATTTATTAAAAAAATGCAATCTGTTTTCTTAGATTCATTGAGAACTGTATGCTGAAGTAGCTCAGTCACTACTGTGGGTCCAGCCTCTAAAATGACCATATTTTCTGAACCAAAGATTGATTATCATATGTAAAATAAAAAAAAACTTTACTCTCTTATTTGTAAAGTCATATATATAGATAGATAGATAGATAGATTGATATAGATATAGATATATATGCCTATATATATCTGACTTTACAGAAAACTTCACAAAACTATGTACATAGAGGAACTGCTAGAAGGAAATACTCCTAAATGTAATGGTGTTATGGATAATACAAATTTTTCTCTTTATCCTTTGTGGCACTTTTCCCGGATTCCTACTACAAGTGCATACTACCACTAAAAGGGAGGGAGTGGTACTTCTCAATGATCAGTACTCTACAGAGGCATTTCAGACGGAATCTGGACTGTTCTAGGCTATGTTGTTTGGCTGCTGCCTCTTCCTCTGCTCCTTCGAATTTCGATGTCCCTCTCTGACACTGAGCCCCTCTGTGGGGATTTACTAATTCTTAGCAAACACATTTCCCTGAGAAATTATTTTCTCCCATAAGACCAGGCCCATGACAGCTGTTTTTACATAGCACAGCTTTGACTTCAGACCAAATTGGTTGGGCCAGGAGAGAATGCATTCCTTCTTTTGAGAATTTGCATTTGTGACATAGGTCATGGTTGTTTGCAGTATTTGCTTGACCCAAACTGACACCTGGAGCTGTGTGGTGGGCACCTCCTTAGATGAAGCAGGAGACACAATGAAAACTGTCATGCTGAAGGAACAGGGTGAGCAGGCGGAGAAAGAGGACATAGGTTCCTGTTGTCAGACTTCTTAGAGACGGTGATTAGCCAATAGGCTTAAACCACCTGCTTGGTATCTGGTGCTTTAGTCCATGTCTCTCCTTTAAATCAGGAAGATTTGGACCAGAAACACCTTTCCTGTCTTTTCTCCTTTTCCTCTCTCATCCTTTTACTGAATTAGAAACTCATTAAAATTAATTTATTAATGAAGTGAAAATTAATTCAAGTTCCAAACAAGTATGTCGCACATACACTCAATGGAATACTATTCAACATAAAAAACAAACAAACAGACAAAAGCAAGACCCTGGCATTTGACAGAAAATGGTCAAATATGGAGGATCTATTGCTGAGTGAAGCAAGCCAAGATATGAAAGAAAGATATGTATGTATCCACGTAATATATACTGACTATCTGCACTTTATAGTGGAGATCAAAATATTGGAGGGCATAAAAGCAGTGAAAATACTTAAGGATGCTGAAGATAGTGTGGAAAGAGGTTGGGGGGACAGGGAAGGAGATAGAGAAGGGTAGGAAGAGAACAAATAGAGAGGCATGGCATTCATGGGACACAGAAATGGTTTATTACCTGTTGATGGTAACATGTATAGTTTTCTCAACTGGACTGGTCTGAGAAGTATTTCATGTTGAGTAATTCTTTACACAAGCCAAATAACATATAGTGATTGTTTAAAAAATAATGAGAATAAATAATAACATTCTAAAAAAATGATGAAAAGCTATTTGATGATGATGATGTGGATAGTAATGTTTTTATCTTGACTGATATGCATGGTAATCGTGCTAGAAAAAAGAAAAGATATCTGCTATTCAACGTAATACAAAAATATGATAATCATGAAAAAAGCAACAAGTAATTTTCAGAGTATAAATGTTTGGTAAACTGAGCTAGTGTGTGTGTGTGTGTGTGTGTGTGTGTGTGTGTGTGAAATTTTATTGGGGAGAATACCATTTATAAATCATTCTAATATTATAAATCTCAATCCATTTATTTTATTCATCTACCTAGCGAGACAAAAACACAAAACCTACATTTCATATTTTGGATAGGAATAGTTCTTAGAAACTACGAAGAGCAAAGTTACAACAAAATTGCCCAATGTCATTATTTCTCCATATCCCCAACGCCCCCTTGGCCCTCCCCTCACTGAGGACACCATTAATCAATGCATTACACTGCCATTTGTATGCCACTGCTCATGAGAAATATGGGATCAAAGACTAGCTTAAAGCAAAATAACTTTTTCTTTTGACTCCTACCATCTCCACGCTATAAAAAAAAAAAAAAAAAAAAAAAAAAAAAGATCCTAATTCTAAAAATAAAAATAATAGCACAAATAAAAATTTTTTAAATTATGCAGGAAGCTGAATGGTGGCACAGGCTGACCCACATGGGAAGGTTCAGTGTTATCTGGTAACCTCTCTGCTATACCAGGCGTGCATGTGCCCATGACCTGGGGCTGGCTGGAGCTGGGGTGGCCTGTAGTGTCAAGATCTCCTGCTGATAATTAAGAAATGAAGAAGAGTTCGCTATCTGGTTATAGTAATCTGCTGCCGATCAGGAAAGATTTACAAGAAATAAGAAGGCACATAACAAAAAAGAGTGAAAGTTTAGAAAATACCCAAAGACAGCAAGCAAATACGGAAAAATAAATAAACATCAAAATATTTTGTAAAGATCTTCCGACCTTGGTGTCTTTTCTCCTCTGCTGAGTAATATAAAACATGCTTTTCCAAAAATAACTCTCATTTTTCCCCCAAAGCAGTTTATTTTAGGCACACATCCTTCTCTGTCTCTTACTCCTTAACAATCTAAAAATATCACCTCTTTTTTTTCCACTATTTTCTCTCGAGACAAAAAACAATGTGCATTTTAATTATTCAGATGTGGCAAATTCAAAACTTTAATCCCCTGTTCTGTGCCCTTGGGCTAAGGGAGAATACCATGTTGTTTCTCAAGATAAAAGTAAAGACATGATGATAGTACAATGCATGAGTCTGCTTTTCCTGACCACAACCTTGGCTGTCCTTGGGAGAGGAGGGTTTGCATTTAGGCATTCCTCCTGCCTTCCCCTGCTCTGCACAGCAGTACACACCTGCTCACCTTCAACCTCCCCTCTCCCTGGCTTCCTGACAGTGCCCTGTGTTCTTGGATAAAAGCCCAAGCCTGCCCTCTCCCTCTGAATGCCCCCAGCACTTCCTCCCTGGAGGACACTTGACAAAGTAAGTAGTTTAGCTTACTGATGACTATAAATGGTTTCGAAACCTCTTTCCTTTCTGTAACACTGTTAAGTTGTTGCCATTAGCTTGTCACTCTTGATATTTTGTTTGTTTATAACGGAAATTGGTTTCTCCCACTTTGAAAAGACTATGCTCTAAGTCATTGGGCATTCTAGAGATTCTCTTGGTAGAATCTCTCAGAAAGCACAAAGACATGGGATGACCAAGTAACCTGTTGGCTTTATATCTTGTATATGTCTTTGATCAGTCCACTTCTTTCTAACTCCTCCACATATTGAGCCCTCAGCTTTTGTGTGGTCCATGGGATTACACTGCGAATTCTCCATTTCTAACTGGCCCATAGCTTATCTGTTCTCAGTAACCAGAGTAAGATAAGTATTTTTTTTTCCTTTTGAAATCATTTTAAACTCACAAGAAGTTGCAAAATCAGAACAGAGGGTGCCCTGTATCCTTCACCTAATTTTTCCAATGATAACATTTAATAATCGTAAATATATAATCTCCAGGAAGTGGATATTGGTACAATCCTATTAACTAAACTCACAGCAGGACTTTAAAAATGCAAACCTGACCATGCCACTCCTCCCCACTTTGCTAAGTCATGTTATAGCTTCCCATCACTCCATAATAAGAGTGACAATTAAATCTTTAACCTGGTCCATAAATAGTCTGACCATCATTCTGATTTGGCCAGGACAGTCCTGGTTCTACCTGTTGGGGTAACAAGCTATCACATTTTTCATTGTTGTTCAATACTAGAGGGTATGTGCACTAATGAGTGAGTGAGAGAGAGAGGGAGGGAGAGAGAGCCCCACAATGGGGCATGGTCATACTGCAATTCTTCTTCCTCTATTTCTGTATCCTGCTAAAATTTTGAGCATGAACCCACATGCTCCTGGCCTGATTTTCAAGCCACTAGGACCAGGAACTAAACTGTGATTGGTCATGTGGGATCTGGTTCCCGATGCACAGTGGTAAACCACTGTTATGGGGCAGCCCCCATTTCATATTTCTGCACTCAAATGTGCGGTGGTTTGGCTGATAAATGATGTGATCATCCCACTACAAGCTCTGTCCGGTCTGGTCTTGCATACACAGTCTTCTAGCCTTTGTTTTACACTGCTCTGCGTCTTGCTCCTGATCCCCTTGACACGGAGCTTTTTGGTTCCCAGGATGGAAGCAGGATATACCTTATTTCTTCTAGCCACAGAGCCTTTTCACATGTTGTTCTCTCTGTCTGGAAACTCTCTCCCAGGCTTTTCTTACCTTAGCTCAGCAAAATCATCACTTGTTCCCAGACTAGGTCACAGTTTCCTACCAAATGCCATTATGCACCCTGTGATACTCCATAAAACTACTTATCACAGTAGTAATTTTACATGTGTATCTATAAATAAAAAGTCGTTAGAAGGCAGGGGGTATATGTGTTTGTATAATACATGTCATTAGAACCAGCATAGAGGTTGCTACACAGTAGACAATGAGTCCACAGTGACCCACTGGATGGACAGAAGTTTACCTGACAACTTCATAGACAATGACAACAAAAAACTTCAGGGAGAAAAGAAGTGAAAATCACTCACAACATCTGCTCTGTAGACTGCTACCACCATGGCTCATTTGATGATTTAAAAACCAATCACTAGAATGAGATAGACCCAAGTAGTTTAAAACTTGGTACCTGTAAATCAAGGAACCCTATACCCATAATTTAATTTCCTCTAGCCTTACTTTTTTGTTTTTTTGGTTTGGTCTGTAAAGAGTAGTACCATTAATAATAATATTAATAATAACAATAAATTTATCTATCATATAAGAGTCATGAAGATCTTGGAAGTCTTGTGAGGGTGAAATAAGAAAATGCACAGAGATTAACACTCAGACATCACTAGGTAAATGTTAGCTCTTACTGCTATTTGGCTAAAGATGTTTCAAATACATAATTTTTCTTGTGTCTAAGATGACTTTGTTTTCTAAACAACACAGGAAAAGGACATGTTGCTTTTTACTTAACACCGTCTCCTGGTAAGGTGCTCCTCACCTCTGTCTTCTCGTCCTCTCAGACATGCATAATTTTTCCTGTGTCTAAGATGACTTCTTTGTTTTCTAAACAACACAGGAAAAGGACATGTTGCTTTTTACTTAACACCGTCTCCTGCTAAGGTGCTCCTCACCTCTGTCTTCTCGTCCTCTCAGACATGCAGTGATGCCCTCCTTGCAGTGACCCAGGCCAATTGGGCATCTTCCTCCACATCACATCCATCAGGAAAGCGTGTCTACTTTCGCTTCAAAATATATTCAGAATCCTGCCTCTCCCCACAATGTGGCCTACCCAACTCGGTCCTCTGGGTTATTGTTATAGCTTCCCAATGGATCTCCCTGTTTCTGCTGTGCCCTCTGTAATATTTCCAGCAGAGCAGTCAGAATGACACTGCTAAAATGTTCTCATGGTATCCATTCTTCTACTCAAACCCCTCCAAAGCCTTCTGTATGCTATGGACAATGGGTTTCTGGAGTGAAGACAGGGCTCTACCACCTGCCTCCTCTCTTGAATTCCCTTTGGCCCATTGTCTCCCTCCTTCAGACATGCCTTCAAAGGAGATCCTTTCCTGCCCATGTACTTACAATCTCAAATTTCATGCTTCCTATCTCTCTCTTCTTTTATTTCTCCATACTACTCATCACCTTCTGTGTATGTTATTATTTATTTATTTTTGCTACCTGCCTCCTTCCATCAGAATGGAAGTTCTTTGTCTGTCCTGTTTCTGTTGTTTCTCTAGCATCTAACACAGAACCTGACATGTATTAGGAACTCAATAAATATATCTTGAATGAATACACAAATGAATAAAAGAATGGGGCATCACTTCCCCCAGGCAAGAGCTGTTCTACACATATGATGTGTTATCAGTTATAAGGAACAGACTAGAGCCATGAATCCCTATCAACAGTATGTTGTGAGGGCAGATAGTGGCTTAGCAGGAAAGGATAATGCTCTGTGAGGCAACTCCACATAGGAAGCTCTTGGTTCAAGTCTGGGACCTCCCTGAGTACACTAGGAAAGCAGGTATGATCTGGGGCTGGTTAAGGCTGGGAGTGGGTCACGGAGTAGAGACTCAACTGGGGGTGCCTAGCTCTCCCTCTCCCTCTCCCTCTGTCTCTCTTGCTCATGGGAAAAATAAATACTTTTTTTTAGAAGAGTGTGTTGGGTAGAAGGCTAGGAAGAGGAGAAAGAGTTACTAAGGCATTCCTAGGTACAAGCTGATGCCCAGCCTCCAGATATACAAAGGCAAAATGAGACAGGCCCTAGCACTGGTCGAACCTCAGATGCGATGTGGCAGTCTCACCACATTGAGCCTGCTGAGAGGCTGAGTGTAAGACAAGGGTGGATTCTCTGCAGACAGCATGTAAAAGAGCATGTGCACACATCCAGAGAATGCTCTGACAGCTGGGCCAGTCAGACAGTGATCTACATGGACTGCTAAAATTCAGGGCGATGTCTGCTGGCAGAGGCTCTGGCCAAAATCCCCATGGGCTGTGGAGCCAAAATTAGGCAGTTTTGATACTAGCCAAATTTATTTCCTGTTGTCAATTTGAATGAAATTTCCAGAACATATCCTTGTAAGTTGGCTGAAGACCCTTTGTCCAGATGTTGGCAAAATAAAAACCAAAAAAGAATAAAGTTGATTACTTTTCTTATGTCTTCACATATTTTTGCCAAATAGACAAGTGTGTCTTGATAGAAGCTGGAAACTGAACCAGGGTTTTAGGTGGATGGGACTGGAGAGAAACTTTTGTCAATGTCCAAATAAACAGCCTGAGGAGGAACAATGACTTCTCAATTAGGATGTAGTTCTTCACATACTCAAGGAAATTGAACTGGTAACAGATTCTCAAGGGCCAACTCCATGGCCTAGTAGTTAAGGGAGCCAGATTCCCCATGGCCAACTATGTACTTCAAATCCCAGCCCTGGTGACTTGAAAAACACACCTAGTGCATGTGGATGCATGCTCAAAGTCTTGCCAGGATGGAGAAGGGTTTGTGACATGACCACACCACACTGGGGACATTCTCTCCCTCTCTCTCTATCTCTTTATTTCTCTGGCAAGTATATGCATCTTCGGGCAAGAAAAAAAAGGAAAAGAAAAAGAAAAAGAAAAAAGAAAAGAAAGAGAAAAAGGAAAAGAGAATAAAGAAAAAAGTCAAGAGCATTAGTATTGAGACCTTGTTAGTTAAATGGCAAATGTGAACCCTAAATCCTGCTCCTGTCAGAAAAAGACCTGAAGTGCTGCAGAAAAAACTGGATTATTACCCTATCTAAAAGAGAAGATATTTTCACAATTTTTAAGGCTGGAAGGTACCTTCCAGAGTGTCTTCTCTAGGATTCCTGTATCAATCTCTTCCTTGGACTTCTGAGCTCAGTTCTCTTTAAGTGGTGGAAGACAGGGTAACATAAGGGCATTTGCTGATGGTGCTCACGTCTCCCTGACTCCCCAGTTCTTCTTCCCTGTGCTCAGTATGTGATAGTTTCCTCAGGCTCCTTTTTCTCAGACTTCCTATTCCATCCTTGAGAGCTCAATTCTCTTTCTGATTCTTGCCTACAGAGTGTTTTGATGTTATCATTATGTATCATTCTGGGTTATGGAACAAACTCCTCAGCAATCTTGACCTAAGGACTTCTTAGCAGTTAGTTGAATATATCAATGAATAGATAAGGAATTTCTCTAGGAGATAATTATATAGGCTAACATCATCTTGCTGATTAATGATGGAAACAGTTTCCTAGCCCAAATCTTCTGATTCCTATCAGAATACCTCTACCAAAATTATGAGGCTGGGTAAAATAACTTAACTTCTATTTTTTCTACTTTGTGTGCAAGACCCTATATAATTGCTAAAATATTAAGATATTATAGTTATATAGAAAATGCCCTAAAATCTTAGAAAATGATGCTTGGTCAAAAGAACACCAATGAATTTAAGGCACATAGTGTGACCTTCTGAAAGACTGTTTTAAATAACCACAGTCACTAACAAGACACACTCTATAAATATCTTGTTCGCAATGTCATTTTCTTAGCTGAAAAATAAAACAATTTTGGGTGGTTAGCATAGTATGGAATAAAATATTTACACTTCTTAACATTTGTATTTAAAATAATTGTTTGAGGCCTTCACATAGAATAAAAATCAAAAATTTAATAGCTCATTGACCTTTATGTTTATAACTCTCAATGTAGTTGATAAGTGAAAACAGATATTTTATTCAAATGAAATCTCAATCTTTCTGTAGCTCAAATTTTTGCTGGCTTGGTTTGATAATAGCCTGGTACTTTACATGAGTAATTATGAGGCTATCTTAAACTATAGCCATTGCCCTAAAGAAAATGTTTATGGCCTGACAGAGATAATTGTATTCTCCTATTAAATATCACTCCTTCAGGGCTTGTTATTGTTGAGTATAAATGTGCCACTTTATATGCAAATAAAATATACAGAGATTTGAATAAAAAGTTCTGCATATATCTACTGACAAATCATCTTATTATGATTCATATTAACAGGCAGAACTCAAGATATGAAGTGTTAATATCACACACAACAAGAGGCAATTTTTTCCTTCAATTTTTGTTTGCAGTATGTTCAGATGCAATTGGAAATAATGTCTTTCCTCGTAGCTACACCAGATTTGGGATTTGCATTTTGAGTCTTATTTTGAGTCCAAAAGGCTTTATAATATGGTAATTATTTACTCCTTAAATTTTCTTAATGTATTTTCCTCTGACCTTCTCTTGTCTCCAATCCTTTTTGTCATATACTCATATACTTAGAAAAATCAACTTCTTCCTTGTCACTTTACTGTAAAAGACACCTCAAAGACCAACTTTCTCAAGAAGGCTTTTTTTTTTCCTTGTCAGAGGGTACATGTGCTCACCAGAAAGAGACAGAGAACTAGGGAGAGAGAGAAAGCCTGGCATGACTCTCAAGCCACCAGGTCCAGGACTCAAACTGCATGGACAGCCATATATGGTTTTGGCTGCCTTAGCCATCAGGCCCCGGAGCTCACTCTAAGAAGTCTTCTTAAATTCAATCTATCAAAGCACAGAGATTCCGCACACATTGTATATGGAATATAATGACTTCACTGAGTTTTCTTCTTTTTTAAACCTATCATTTTTAAATTACATCTTTGAATGAAAATGCCATCACAAAAACCATGATTTTCTTTTCACATATGAAAGAACAGCGTTCTTTTATCTCAAATCCCATCTCATATCTGTGCATCATGTTATTAACAACCTCTCAGAGTGCCGTGCGACTACTATTCAAACAAAAGTGTATGCACATTTGTCCCTATCTGTACAGAGTTAGCAAAGCAAAATAAATACTATTTAAGAGAGAAATCATGTACAGCATTTGAATTCCCATTTCTGTCACTTCCCCTGCAGTTTCACTATCCTTGCCTAGAGCTGTCAGATGAACACAGTAGAGTTCAATGGCATGATGCTGAAAACTGAACTCTGACTCTTCCGGCCAAAGCATCTCATTTTCCAGAGTGATAGGAACTCATAAATGAACGAGAATGAGAGGATGGGAGGTAGAGGAGGCTATCTGAGGGTTGTATCACTGCATAGACAGCATTGTGTATTTGGGAATTTTATTGATTTATGCTGGAATTTTGAGAAAGTCCTACTCCAAACAAGCTAGAAAGTCATTCATTCAGAAGTCAATCTTCAATATCTAATCTTCTTGAGAAACACCTAGCTTTATCATTAAAGTTATTTGGGGATAAAACCAGATATAATAAAGTGTATATATGCATTATATTATAGAGGCCTTTAAGCTATTGTCTAGGGCATTCAGAGAACCTTGTTAGTCTTCAACATTTCTTCTCATGAAATTCAAAGGCAACAGGTAGGCAGCTGGAAAGTGCCAAGGAATTAAGATTCTTGGACAACTAGAAAAGCATGACTTGGACAAATGGCTTTATGTGATATATCTCTATTATTTGTTAGAAGGCAACTGTATTTATTTTATTTTATTTTATTTTATTAGCACCTGTTTTTCTTGCTAGACTGTCATTTCCACTAAGGCAAAGCTTATGTCTGTTTTTCACATAACTGCTTCATTCTTGCTCAGAACAGTCCTTGTCACTCACTAGGCTGTCAAAAATATTTAATGGATGGATGAATAATAAATGTATTTTATTATTTATGAATAAATAATAATAATGAAATAAGTGTGATGCAATGGTAAAACACAGTGCTCTGTGATGGTGACCCTCTTGAGAAGGTTCTCGCTTTACATCTGGAGACCTACCTGAGTATACAGGGCATGTGTGTGCCCATGATTGGGAGCTGACTAAAGCTAGGGGTGAATGGTAGCATCAAAATCCTGTGGGGTTGTCTGTCTGTCTCTCTCCCCCTCTTCCTTCTCTCTGTGTCTCATGTTCATGGAAGAAATAAATAATCTTTAAAAAATACGTAAGTAGATGAATGCTTCTCTAACCCTAGAATGTTATCTTATTTTTTGTAGATTCTTTCAAAATTATAGTCACTCAGTATTTACTTCTACTATTGGATCATAGAAAAAATCATGATGTATTTTTCTTTGCAAAAATGCCTCATGATTTTTCAGATGGCCTAATAATTGTCACATACACACACACACACACACACACACACACACACTAATGTGAAAATAAACATTTTCCTTATAGGCTTTAAAATAAAATAAATTCTCTTATGCCCATAATCACTTAGATGTTCTGTTTAAATGCAAAGAAATGGACTAAATCAGTCCTAAAAGTGAGACTAGTTTCTATTATACAGAATTAAACGAATTTAACGAACATTTTAATGTTAAAGGGAACACTTTCAGTATAATGAATCTAAGTAAAGCTATTCCTGGTTAGAAAGGGCAGAAATAGGCTTGTGTGGAGCTTGCACTTACCCCCTAATAAACACTTAGAACAAACAGGAAAAGTCACTGGAAACGTTGGCACTTCAAAAATGACCTCGTTTTAGGGACCAGCAGTTGGTGTAATGGCTATGTCACTTGACTCCCATGTAGTCGACTGCGGTTCAAGTCCTGGACCTGGTGGCTTAAACTTACGCCAGGTGCGTGTGCATGTGTGCCCAAGATTCCAAGAGGAGAATGTAAAAGAGATAGCTTTCTGTCTCTCTGTCTTTCTGGCGCGTGCATGCACCCTATAGCAAAAACACCCTAAAAAAATCACCTCTTTTTCAGTTTCCTTGTTTTTAATCTTGCCCACCCATTCCGTACTCCAAAATAAAGGCAAGGTATTTATCTTCAATACAAATCTGTTAATGTAACTCCCTAGCTAAAAACACATTAGTACTTCATAACTCCCACTGCCTTAAAAGTATCTTTTTTTTTTTTTAAATCATGCTTGTCATGAAAGGCCTGATATGTATTGTGGCCCTTCTACAGATTCAACTCCACTCCTTGCTCTGGTAGTACCAGAGAGTGGATGAATACCTTGCTGAATACCTTGCATTAGTTCTCACCTCAGTATCTCTGCTTATGCCATTTCCTCCTTAAGCTTGGAATTTAGTCCTCATTCTTCTTCCCCTAGTTGACACTTTCTCCCTCTCTATATATGAAGTCTCCTCTAGGAGATGTTCTGCTAAATGTCCCTCTTCTATGGGCCAATATAAACCTGTGCATGTATCAGTATTTACCGGGGTACATTGCAATTAACCAGTTACATATCTGTTTCTTAGTCTACACTCTAATTATTCCCATTACACTAATGGTCTTAGCATCTTTATGGTGCCAGCATCCAGTTTGAATCCAGAGTTTAGTATCAACGGAGTTAACACGTGTTGAAACACATTGGGTATATAACATTACCTTGTGTATTTTTACCCATCAATACAATCTGGTCCACTAATGTTCTGTTTTAGTCTAAGAGTTTCTAGAAATCTTCATCTTATTTTTTATATGAATTACTGAACTGAACTATTAATATTTTTCAAAGTTGTGGGATGGCGAAATTCTTTATAAATGTCTGTAGGACAAAAACCACATTGCTGACACTGATCTGTTGCCAAATAACATGATGTTAGTTGTTCAGGGGGAAAATACTCAAGTATGAGTTAGTTCTCTTTACAAAAATAAATATTTAAATTGCAAGGGATGTTTATGTCAAAGAGTCTCAGTTGTTTAGTATTAAGTAAACTTGTTTCTATTTACATATTTGGAGTACTTCTACAGTTTTTTTTTTTTTTAATTTAAGAGCTCAGGTAAGTTTTATAAATTCAAAAAAAATTCTGAAATCATTTTCTCCATTTCAATCTTATATTCCAATGATTGCCTTGACAGACTTTTTTTTATAGCTGTTATAAACTCTAGCTGTGGGGGATGATTTATAATAGGAATGCTGACATTCCTTTAACAATGGTGGTTCTAGCAGGCACCTTGGTATTATCAGATGTTGCAGCTCCCAGTCTCCAACTTCCAGATAATGCAGCAACTTAATCAGTACTCTCTAAAGCACAAAGCAGGCAATCGTCTTTGTCCTTTGTGCATTTTTCACATTAAGAACTGTCCCCCTTCAATCTTCTTCTGTGCATCTACCCCCTATATCTCGCTCACCCTATATCACTATTCTTTACAATTTCTTCTGAGCTTAGTTTTGTTACTATACTGAAATGCTATGCATAATTATGTGAGGTTGCTATGGAGATTTTGTGTGACTTGTCACAAGGAAAATCTATTGTGTGTGAGATAATTCTCTACCCTAATGATTCAGGAATCCATTTTTCCCCCATTTTTTCTCTGGGATTATAACCAACTGCATATATTTGAATATCTATAAGAAAAAGTAATTCCATAAATCATATAACCCAGAAACTTAGTGAATTTACCACTAAGGTGAGGCACTCTAGTGCAGCCAATTTCTCATGATTTGGAGAAAACTATAACTATGTCACTTATTTGAACGCCAACTGAATTGTGGGCTATATCTTTTAGAAAGACAACCCTAAGAATTTCTTCTAAAATCATGTCTCTAAAAATTCTACAACTAAGTATGTAGTATGTATTTTGAATGTCTAATAATTAGAAAATACAATTTTGGAGATAGGTTAAACCATGGCATAAAATTAGGGGTAGGCATGCAATCATATTCAGAAACATTTATCTGTCCTTCTTTTATGGCACTTATTTTTGGAAGCAGGAGATAAAGATGAAATTGATTATTTAGGATTAGTCAACAGCAATTCAGATTAAAAACTATGACTGAAGAATAGAGGAAATGCCATAGCATGTAACAAGGTAAGATTCTATGCCTTTCTTGCCTCACCTCTCCGCCACCAGCCTAACACAGAGAAAAACCTAGCACATAAGTTATCACGAGATAACTCACATGGATTTCTCTTTTGGCCTCCAGGTGGGCAAAGAAGATCTCAGGATAACAAGTAACTTGTGGAAACACTCCCAAGTTAGGTGTAGGTAGGAAAGAACTGCGATTAACCCAGCAGTTTGCCATCATGAAAGCGGCATCCAGAGGATAATAACAGATGAGAAATCAAATCGCAAATTGAAGATAGGCTAATATTAGAAGCAATTCCTAGGTGACACTTTCTGAAAACACAACTAAGTTACCAGTTCCTCAGATAACTCATTCTGGAAAGA
>NW_006207284.1:19435-72602 GCF_000334495.1 Tupaia belangeri chinensis
TGGGTACTATGATTACTCAGGAATGTACTAGGAAAAGAAATGGCACTTAAGGAGAAGACTGGGAGAGTGACTAGTGTGGGAGGAACTGAGTAAGACATTCTGGCACAGATAGATTCTAGTCAGGGTTTGTGTGTTCCTTCTGAAGATAGAGGTGGTATTTTTACTCAATATAAATAAGGCTTAAGATTAACCATTAAAAGCTTGAGGCATAGAGTATAAAGAACATAAAAAAGTAAAAGAAAAACATAATGAACATGCCCACTCTCAGGACATAATAAAGAAAATATACAAAGTGACTCTTAATAAGAAAGATTGGCAAAAAGAAGGTTAGCATCTTGGGGCTCCTGTCAAAATTTTAGATAGACTTACTAAGTACTCCAATTCAGTAGAGCACTTAGTGAGACTGGACGGCAAGGAAGTCGTTCATTGCCCTGATAGCCATACTCTGAAGTGCCTTCCTCTAAGAGACTGAGAATTATCCACACAGACATGCAAGTTAGTGTCTGAACAGTATCAGAGCAGGTGATGGATCTTGATCGTCTCTATATCCCAGGTAGTTAGAAGACGGAAGTGTTTCTGGAAACAATGAAAGATCACTCGGGAGAAATTGAGAAAATATTTTTGTAAACATTTTATGTGAAAGGAAAATAAAACCACCCTTAAAACGTGAGTAAGTGGAAGATAGAGGCAAATCAAATTGCAGCTGGGAAGGAACTTGGCTTCAGAAACTGGAACCAATTTTGAGGGTCTTTCCATGAATGACAAAAACAGCCAGTTCGTAGGGAGGACTCATAGTAACCTTTTATATTATAGGTGTAAGAAAGCAATGGGTAACCCCACACAGGAGTCAAGAACCTACACTGAGCACTGGAGAAATCTTACTGAGGTCTTCAGAGGAAGTGATGGGCCCCTAGCACATGGATCAACAAGAGCTGGTTTTTTTCTAAGAGCATGCACTTGAGACTTGAGTGAGAGCCTCACCAACCACATAACACATTATTCTTTTAATTTAGGTAGGACAATGACAAAAGCAGAAAAATTTGCACTGAGATCACTGGTAGCTTTGAGATTCTGCATAGAATACTGTAACATTTGAGAGCATAAGTAGTCATGTCCAGTTAAAGAATAGGTAAAAAGGAAGAAAGGTAATTTGGGGGAATAAGTAGCTGGATGCTAGTCAAAACATTTGGTTGTCTTGGGACCAGCAGTTAGCATAATGGCTATGTCGCTGGACTCCTCCATAGTCGACCGCAGTTCGCGTCCCAGACCCGGTGGCTTAAAACTCACGCCAGGCACGTGTGCGTGCGTGCCCAAGGTCCCGAGAGGAGAATGGAGGAGAAGGGATTGCGGCGTGGCCATCCCCCCGGGGGGTGATTTCTCGCTTTCTGTCTCCCTGTCTCTTTCTCTCTGTCTGGCAAGCGAATGTGTCCTATAGCAAAAAAAAAAAAAAAAAAAAAATAAAAGGTTTGTTTGTCTTGATCAAGCAAAACTATAAAGGTAGACCTTTGGAAATTTCTTTAGTATCCAAAGTCATATTTTCATGGATCCACAAGTGTCTCAATAAATATCTTTGAATTTTAAAATCTAATTTCAGTGACATAAAAATGAATACTAAACATGGTCAGAATGAATAAACAACCTTCAACTGAATACTGCCATGTGGTTCCGTGCCTTCTCTACACATTTGTTTATGATACTCCTGTTAAAAAGCTAATAAAAAGAGAATGGAGGTGGACTTGATGGGTGAATGGGATATTCCTGTCACAGGAAAGGCAAAAACGACATAATCATATAAATATTAAACTGATAAACAGTTTGAAGCTTAATGCTGAATATTGGAAAACAATTGGGCTATCATCTCTGAGACTCAATAGGGCACCCAGTCTCAAAAGACTACTCCTGATAGAAATGACCAAAAGAAAACACATTCAGGTAGCAAGTTTGGCAATGTCTCAGCAAAAGAGCACCATCTGTCATATTAAATCCAGGTCATTTATTTGAATTTCATTGGTTTTATAGCTTCGAATTTGTAAATTTGTTTTGGTTCTGTACTTAAATAAGAACTATATGCATAAGAACTATATAGAAGGAAGGAAAATAATCAAGCAACAAAAAGAAGCATAAATCTGTAAACAACGTGTTATGAAGCCCGGAGTATGCCAAGGCTTACAAAACAATGAAATCTACAAGGATTGTTAGGTTAAGGCTGTGTTGAGAGCCAGGTAAGAACAAGGATGGGACTGACTGACTTATTGCTTGAAGCAGGTGATGTAATGCTAATAGAAGCTAGAGAGAAAGCAGGCCCATCCAACTACTGTGTTGCTTCCATCTTTTCTATCAAGGTGAATGATCTCCATGAAGCCCAAGATAGGCAAGGAGATCCCCAGGGATATGGACAGTCTACTTTACATACATCTAAGCCTCAACAATAAATGACACCCAGGGTAATGAAAGAATTTCAGGTAAAATTGTGGAAGCATTGTTGGCAATCTTTGAGGAATTATGATGAGTTAGAAGAGGCCCATAGTAAAAGTGGGAAAATGTTTTTTTCTTTTACTTTTCTTTTTTTGGAGGGGGGTGGTGGTGGTGGTGGTGCATGCCTTTCAACACTCTTCGACTTTTTAAATCAAAGGAAAAATCTACATTTAGAAGTTACAAATCACTTTTTAGTGTGTCTCTTGTCCCTTAATAATATTTCTAGGATGCAATATTTTAACAGGGAGTATGACCATTTACAAAATAAGTTAATGGTCACTAGGAATGATATCCCTGTAAGAAATTTCCCTTCTTAGTTTTTTAGGTAAAGATAACAAGCCTGAGAGGCAAAGTGAATCTGAATATCTGCTGGATATGGAATAAAATATTTCTTGATGACCAAGAAGCAGTGTAGAACCAGGGACCAGACGATTGCTTAGAAAGGTGGATCTGCAGAAGCCTGCTTCTCTGCCTAACAAATATGCTGAAATGGTGCACAGAGAATCCTGAGAGGCCTGAGCTTGCAGTCAGAAATCTCTAACTGCTTTGCCACTATCAGTTCAGGAGTCTCACAAGTCCAGCCCATAGCTCATTTTTTTTTAAATAAAGTTTTATTGTCACACATTCATGCACACTTACTTACCTATCGTCTATGGCTGCTTGTATGCTTAATGGTGGAGTTCAATATTGCAGCAGAGACCTTATGGTGCACAAAGCTAAAATATTTACTATCAGGTTATTTACGGAACTAGTTTGTCCACCTCTTTACTAGTTACATAAAGTAAATGTAACTAGTAAAATATGTGTGATAACTTCTCTGATACTCATTTTCATTGTCTGCACCAATCTACATTAATAGAAACCGATAACGACAACACAGTGCTTCAGAAGGCATCCAATGAAATGACACATGAGAGAGCCTTTTGTGGATTATAATATGCTATGTATGTAGAAGGCATGTCATATGGATCACTCTCACTGCTCAAAGATTAGTAACAGTGCTGAGACCAGCAGATGGTGTAATGGCTATGTTGCTGAACTCCCACGTAGTGGACTGTGTTTGCAGTTCTGGACCCAGTGGCTTGAAACTCACACCAGGTGAGTGTGCATGCATGCCTGAGGTCTTGAGAGGAGAATGGAGGAGAACGGATTGAGGTGTGGCCATCCTCCCTGGGAGGTGATTTCTCACTTTCTGTCTGTCCCTGTCTCTCCGGCAAACACACACACCCTATAGCAAAAATCTCTCTAAAAAAAAAAAAAAGAAGGAGAAGAAGAAGAAGAAGAAGAAAAAGCTGGCTGTCAATCAGAAGGGGGTACAGATCCACAATGGCTTGGAGAAATACAGATCCAGAGAGGAGAATGGAAAAGGAGGGATTGCAGCATGACCATCCCCCGGGGGATGATTTCTTGCTTTCTGTCTCTCTGTCTCTGTCTTTCTGCTGAGCGCACACTCCCTGTAACAAAAACCTCTCAAAAAAAAAAGATTAGTAACAGTGCTTTAAAGACATGCCAATCTCTAGTACACAGGAGACCGTCAGAAGTACTGGATGGACTTGGGGTAGGCATAGATGGTAGTAATCACACCCTACTCAACACTGATTATCACTGGGGACACATTCTGTTTTAGATACAAAAACTGGTATAATCCTTATTATAGACTTGGGACAATATTTACATTTTGTGGCTAAGTAAAAGAAAAGATATTCTAACAATGGCAACAACATTGGGAGCATAAAAAATTTACTGTCTTAGCCACTGTGCTAATCAAATATTATATCATCTTATTATCTCAACTACCTCATAAAGTAGTTACTGGTATCACCATCATCATTGTCGTCATCATCATCATCATTCCATCTTTAGAGATGAAAAAATTGAGGCTCAGGAAAATTAAGTAAGTTCTCTAAGTCACATATCTGGAAAGTAGCAGAGCTGGAATTCAAAAACCTCATCTGCCTAACTCCAAGTGTTTATCTTCATGTGCCAAGGCAATAAATTGGCATTAAGAAGGCTAATTTACGAAAGATAAATGTAAGGTCTTATAAGGATGATTAAAAATCCTTAGCTTGGGACCAGCAGAGGGCATAACATTTACATCACTGGACTCCCACATAGTCATCCACGGGTTAAGTCCTGTATCCAGTGGCCTGAAACTCGCACTGGGCACGTTCATATATGCCCAAAATCCCAAGAGGAAAATGGAAGAGAAGGGATGGTGGCTTGGCCATACCCCCTAGGTAGTGATTTCTCACTTTCTGTCTGTCTCTGCAGGAAGTGCATGCTCCCTATAGTAAAAAAAAAAAAAACTCTTTTAAAAAAAAAAATCCCTAGCTCTCTGAATAACCCTGATCTAAAAAAAACCCTTTTAGTTTTTTTTTTTTTCACATCTTATTTTGAACTGATTTAGACTTAAAAAAAGAAAAAAATGTAAACAACATACAGGATTCTCTTTATATGCTTTATCCAGTTCTCCCTAATATAACAGAATACAATGTTAAGAATGGGAAAATTAGTATTGCTACAATATTA
Organism: Tupaia belangeri chinensis; assembly: GCF_000334495.1. NCBI lineage: Eukaryota > Metazoa > Chordata > Mammalia > Scandentia > Tupaiidae > Tupaia > Tupaia belangeri. The sequence continues at coordinate 24,440 of NW_006207284.1, forward strand.
TTAACTAGAAGATCTTACTGGATTATCCCAGGCATTTCCACTAATGTCCTTTCATTGAGCCAGGATCCTATCCAGGACCCCCTTGGCTTGTGGTTGTTATTTCTTCTTAAGCTCCTCTAGTGCCTCAGTCTTTCCCTGGATCGCATGGTCTTGACACTGATTAGGTATTTATACATTGACTCTCACTTTGAGTTTGTCTGATTTCTTCTCCTTATAATTGGATTGAGGCCTCTTATGTGGCTACCACAGTAGTTATTTTGTGCCATCAGTACTTCATAGCAGGGAGTTTACAAGGTTGCTATGTCTTATTTGCTTGAATGGACTAAAATCTCAGTGCGATAACAAATAGCCTAGTTATAAACACATATAAATGTGCATGCTTGTGCAAAACCTAGTGATAGTTCAAACTATGTTAAAAGAGGTAGGGAGGGACCAGCAGTTGGCGTAATGGCTATGTAGCTGGGCTCCCATGTAGTCAACCGTGTTTCGAGTCCTGGACCTCGTGGCTTAAACTCACACCGGGCACATGTGTGTATGTGACAAAGATCCCAGAGGAAAATGGAGGAGAAGGGATTGCGGTGTGGCCATCCCCCCAGGGGTGATTTCTTGCTTTCTGTTTCTCTGTCTCTCTCTGTATTTCAGGCGAGGGCATGCGCCCTACAGCAAAAACTTCTAAAAAAAAAAAAAGAAGTATGGAGAGGGGCTGTCACGTAGTATGGTAGTTAAGGTACTGGAGTCCCAAATGGGCAACTGCAGCTTGAGTCCCAGATCTGACAGCTGGCTTTCTCACGCTCTCTCTCTTTCTGTCTCTCTCAGCTCAAATTAAATAAGAAGAATAAATAAAAAATAAATAATTCTAAAAGAAAAATGTATGGAGAAGCACAAGCAAAAGCAGTATCAGTTTTGCCTTTCTCTCCAGAGGCTAGATAACTGGATAACTGGCCATAGCCATCCTAATTTTAATTTTCCTTCCTATCATATTCTATTAGCTTATGAAGACTGTCACCTGACAGAGATGGACCCTTAATGTGTCAGAATCCCAAATGTCAAGACCAGCTTGTGCATGCCCCAAATACCTGTCCAATGCCTGCACATGTCAGCTAACCCTTGCTGCTTGCCCTACCCACAAGCCAGGCTTATTGCATGGTAGAGACTAGGAGGAAGGTTTCCACAATCGGTTATTATACTTGGCCAGTATATAAAAAAATATAACTTGATTCCACACAAAAATAGAAAGGGGGCAGATAGTGTTGCAGTGGTAAAGCACAATGTTCTGTGAGGCTGACCCACAAAAGAAGGTTCAATTTCATATCCAGAGACTTTTTTTAAGGTTTTTGCCATACGGCACTCACCAGAGAGACACAGAGAGAGAGACAGTGAGAAGGAAAGTGAAAAGTCACCCCTTCCAGGAGCTATAGCCATGCCACAATTCCGTTTCCTCTGCTCTCCTCTTGGGATTTTGGGCATGCACACACACATACCTGGTGTGATTTTCAAGCTGCCAGGTTCGGGACTTCAACTGCAGTTGAAGTCTGCCATGTGGGAGTCCAGAGCCTTAATCACCATGACCTCTGCTGGCCCCTCCAGAGACCTTTCTGAGTATGCCAGGCATGGGTGTGTGCCCATGACCATGGCTGGCTGAGGCTGGGTACAGATTGTGATGTTGAGATCCTGTTGGAGAAGTTGTCTATCTCCTCTCTCTCTCTCCCTCTCTCATTCATAGAATAAATAGATGAATAAATTTAAAAACAAAAACAAAACAAAACAAAACAAAAAACAAAGACAAGTATCATAAACACAAGGGGAGTTTATTTTTTCACATCTTGTTCAGTTTGTTGTCAGCTTCAAAACGTACTGAATAAAAGAGCTTGCTGTGAATATATTGAAGATCATCACTCTACCCAGACAGCATATATATAGAGACCATAAGAAGTACCTTTTATTTATTGATATGACTTTCATGTATTTCTTGGATATCAACATTTTTTTCTCATGTTTCTTGTTAGACGTATACTGTCTGAAAACTAGTTTCATTCCATTTAAAATGTGTTCATTCTGTAGTTCAGTGTGGAAAAAAGCCTTTAATAATTAAAGCAGCAAAGGTGTACCCTGCTGGCACTAAAATATCCTGGGAGATGCAAGCCATCAATATTGCTACAGAAAATGCCTTATTCAACAATATGTTCTTATTATTTCAGTTATAGACACTTTCCTGATATGACACATTTAAAATGCATACTAAAACAATATGGGAAAAAGAATGATTCACCTTATAAATGAAAAACCCGCAGAATTGGGAAAAATAGTTTAGTGCACAGATTTTTTTGATAGGTGCATTCCTTTTTTTTTGTTTGTTTTTTTGCAATTTTGGATAACTATTTGGAATGACAACTGCCATTCTCAGAACCTATTTCAGTAAATTTCTTAACAATAGTGAAAATGAAAAGAAAATCAAGTCAGAAATGCATCAGAAAATGTTAAAAATTTGTGATTAATTCTCAAATATCTGAAGTAAATATTAGCATCTGAATAAACATGTGGGTATTATTAAGTCTTTTATTATTATTGTTCACAATAGAACACAGGCATATGCCTGTGAGAGTGACAGACAGAGAGGAATGCCACTCCACAGGGTCTGGTCATACAGGATTCCCTCCCTCCAGTCCTCTAGCCCTTCAGATCTTGAGCACTTACACAGAACCCCAGCATGTTTTAGGCCATCTAAGGACAAGGATTGGAATCATGGTGGCTCCATGGGGTCTGACTTTGCTTGAGCAGCACATACAGCTGTGCCATCCCTAAGTAAACTGCGTTGTGATAAAACATTTTCCAGGGCTTAAAAATTACAATACAACTGAAAATTACACATAAATATTTTTTAAGGAAATGCTTGTTAAACCTTGTTATTGGTTTAATATGACTCTTAAAATTAGAACTTGAAGGAATTTTTAAGGGTATAAATCAGTAAGATATTTTTAGAAAATAATTGAAAAACTCTATTGCAAAAACTTTAAAGTGCTTATGAAATGCTTTTACTCTTAGTTTTATCATAAGAAAATACAACGGAGGGTCAGTCCTGTGACTTAGAAATTAAGGACGCTGGATCCCACATGGTTGACTGCCCTGACACATGGAGAAAAGGACAGAAGGGATTGTGTGGTGAACACGCTCCTTGGAGAACGTTTTCTCTCTCTCCTCTCTCTTTCCTGATGAGCACATGCACCCTCGGGCTTATAAGAAGAGAAAAAAGGATGGAAGAAAGAATGGAAGAGAGAAAGAAGAAAAAGAAAGAAAAAATAAAACAGAGACAGACAAGATATCTTCAAACAGTTCATGGTAAATGCATATTATAACCAAGCTATGCAAGGATTTCAACATCTTTTTGCAGAAAAATAAACTCATACTTTAATTCCATTTTCCATGAACTTTTAAAGTCCCCTCATGAAGTATTAATACAAGTTTATAATAATGTATGCGCATTTATGTTCACCATGGCTTGACTTAGCATAAGAAAATACTGACAAATGGAAATTGCTTAGTAGACTTTAAAACAAGTGGTTCTCAATTCCCATACATTCAACCTTAAAATAAACCTGAATGTAAAATCAAATTTTAAAAAATGTGAAGTATGAACTCTTGTTCATCTGACCAAAAAAGTAAACTCGAGTGAAACAACAGCAGGAACATCAACAGAAACCTTCCCAGACTAGAATGGTGGCACTCCCTGCCAGGCCAGTGTCCTTGGTCCAAGTGTTGCAGCCTGCCCTTTAGATCAGGCAGCCTGGAACACTGCTGACCCTTTTCTCACAGCTGTTTTCATAAGGCCAGAGCAATGGTAACCTTGAGGTATGTGGAGGGCAGGGAGCCGGCAGTCCTGGGGTCTAGGTTTCCCCAACAGCCAGAATGATTTGATTTTACCTTGGCTATAGTGGGTTTTCTAGGTAAGATTTTATTTCAAGACGTTTTCTAAAACCAAAAAGAAAAACAAATTTGAAAACCACTACTGTAATGTTCAAATGCTCACTTACAATTTTTCTTTTTTTTAATGAACACAAACCAGAAAAACAAAATGCTGATTTTAGTCACAGAAATTGTAGAACTCATAAATTTAGGACAAGGTTATAATATTTTTTTTGAACTTTTTGTAGAAGATGCATTTGGAATTTAGCATACTTTGTATCATCTGTAGTTAATAGAGAACATGTTTATTATGAAACTATCCTAGCAAGGACAGGGGCAGCAATCAGTCAAATTACCTTAATATTTTTCATGAGAATCAAATAAATGTTTGACAAATGAATTAAATAAAATCCTCAGTTGCCTCATACCAATTCACATTTGATTTTTCTGCCAGTTAGATTAAACCTAACCTTACTGGGGAAAAAAAAAAAAAACAAGGAAAGAAAACTTTTTACTTTCAAAACTATTTGGGTTTGGGGGAACCAGCAGTTAGCATAATGGCTGTGTCGCTGGACTCCCACATAGTCGACCACAGTTCGCGTCCCGGACCCGGTGGCTTAAAACTCACGCTGGGCACATGTGCGTGTGTGCCCAAGATCCCGAGAGGAGAAGGGATTGGGGCGTGACCAACCCCACTGGGGGGGGGATTTCTCGCTTTCTGTCTCTATGTCTCTCTCCCTCTGTCTGGCGAGCGCACGTACCCTATAGCGAAAACCTCTCCAAAAAAAAAAAAAAAAAAAACTATTTGGATTTGGGACCATGGCTGGGGAACAGTGTATTGCAGACAGAGTGGAGCTGATGAGGAGCTGAAGTAGAGACTGCAGCCTAACCAGATGCCCAATGAACTAAAGTCAGACAAATGAGTGTTTAATTAGGCAGGCAAAAGTAAGAAATATCTCATCAAAAATGACAAATTGGAGATCTCACACCCATTCCAACAGTCAGTACATATGTCTATTCTTAAATCATCCTTTTTTTCACTTTAAGTTTATTTGTATTTCCTCTGAGAACAAAATATAACGAAAGAGAGAGAGAGAGAGAGAGAGAAACAAGATATAACGAAAGAGAGAGAGAGAGAAAGCACCCCAACAAGTTTTCAGACTGTGATCCACTCCCAGCCTCAGCTAGCCTGGGTCATAGGCGTACCACACAGGCCCTGCATGTGCTGGAAGGCCTTAGGACGAGAACTTGAGACCTTCACATGTGGCTTCTGCATCACAAGGCATGCATTGCTGCTATACCACTGCCTGTCCCCCGATATGGTTCTTTAAAAGACATTTCCCCAAAAGGGACTAAATACACACTTTATTATTCCTATAATGCCATCACAATTAGGTGAAGTGAAAATATGTCACTTCATATTATTAAATGGGAAAAGTTGCCAAGAAATAACTTTTTGTTTGTTTTTCAGGTTGGTGGGTAATTGACAGATACACAAATCTTTTAGCCAAATGTGAATATGGATAAAACAAAAAAGCTATGTGAGCCCATAAATACCAAAATATTGGGTCATCAGAAAAGTCATCCAATACTTTTGTATAGAAAAACATAGAAAAATACATCATAACTTTTCCAGTGACCCAATATTAACAATGTTTATCTCAGAGTAGTGCAAATTGGGCAGATTTTAAATTTATTTTTTAAGTGTTTCTGTATTGGATTTTTTTTTTTTTATAATAGAAGTATTATTTTGTGACAAGGAGAAAAAAGTAGCTCTTTACTTTTGGTGAAAATGCAATTTTTAGCAATTTGCATATAATTTAGTTCCTCAGGGGCCCTAGTGATTCACCTAAAGTCATATGGTTAATCTGTAGGAAAATTACATTTGACTCCTAGTCTGGTGTCTTCTCCATTATTTAATGCTACATTTTCAAAATGAGGCATGAGTATGCTTCTGCCTTCAAAGGGCTAATGACTAAGTTGAGGTGATAAGGAATGAAATAAGTAGGAAGCAATGATCAAACATGACGAGATCTTATCTATTTAAGTAACTGCTGCAAATCCTTTTGGAAGTAGGGGGCATATAAATGTCAAGTAAAAAAAAAATAAAGAGTAACACTGTACAACACATATTGCAAATTCCTATGGTTTCAGAGGAGTAGATGATAAGACTTAGTCCCAGAGAATGCTTCTTGGGTAAAAGATGGCTATATTTTGAAAGGGCTAAGATCAGGAAGGATATTTCCACAAGGACAAATTCTGACAACAGGACTGCTGACTGATGGCAGAAATAACACCCTGCATATGTGAGGAGTAGGGGAACAGGATGGGACAGGTACAGGGGGCCTAACTATAGAAACTGTCCTTAAAAACCAAGGACAGAATAGGAGTCATGGTCAACTCTCATTAAGGGACTTATGGAACAAAAACCACTTAAATAGTATGAGTCTTCCAGCAGTATGTAGGAGAATTGACAGAGAAACATTGGAGTTTCTGAGGCCAGGTTTGGAGCTATGGAAGTGATGTCAGTAAGCACACATCGATAAGGAATCAATGTGAAAGTAATGGGTTGTCATAAAGATCCCAAGGTTTTGAATGGGTATCTCTAAGAACAGTGATTGCCTGACAGATCGGTGGTTTAAGAAGAGGTTCACTATCTCAGAATGGGGAGCAAAGCAGAAATAAAATATTAAGTATTCTTATTCCTTAAATGTATAATTGTTTGGACCAGCAGGTTGCATGGTGGTTAAGGCAATGAATTCCTACATAGCCAAATGTAGTTCAAGTCTGGACTGGATGGCTTGAAAATTACACTGGGTGCATGTGTGTGCATGCATGCCCAAAATCCTGAGAGGAGAATGGAGAAGGAATTACAGCATGGCCAACTCTCCTGGGGGGTGATTTCTCACTTTCCCTCTCACTGTTTCTCTCTGTCTTTCCAGTGAGCATATGCATCTTATGGAAAACTCTTAAAAAATTATATCTACTTAGCTATGTAGATTTAAGCAGAGGCAGAAGAGTCAGGTTCAAACTTCCAGTCTGCAATATAGCTTGATTCTGTTCTGCAGTTTCAACCATGCTCCTCTCATTTCTTGCAGCTTTCAAAATTTCAGTTAGGTTGAAAATACAGAAGACAGACAAGTCAATACAAATTACAGGAAAACAATTTAAAAAGCAAGCAAAAAATCTTTCAAATATGAACACTAGATCAATAGTACTTTCTTCCCATGTAGGAACTTCAGGCTTAAATAGCATTCGAATGTTTTCTTTTTATTTGTGAAAGAGAAAAGAAAGATTATAAATGTAGAGAATGTACTAAAATACAAGAAGCTGTGTTGCCCTGTGTCTGCTTAGGTACTGTATATTTTGTTTGAAGTGTTTCTTAAGTGATTTATCTTCATTCAGTCTTCCTTGTCAGAGGCACCTTGGTTGGGTCTGAGAGGACCATTTAACTGGGACTACATTGCCTTGTCTCTGAACCTTTAAACAGACAGTGCTTTGAATTTCATCTCAGAGATCAGGTGACATCCAAATCCACTTAACGCTTAACTGGTATGGGTTTTGATGTCACTGGAGACCTTGATGAAATTACAATCCTATTAGTCATGACTGGGGAAGACAGGAGACCTTAGGTGGCTAATGTTCCATTCATAACAAGAAAGAGCCGCTTAGCATTTGTAAAGGGCATTGATTTCTGATAGTTCCCTGAAGGTCAAGGCTCAAGTGAAGAAATATGACCAGAAAAAGCTTGGGAAAGAAATGATAGAAAAGACAAGACTGCATTTATCCAACAATTTAACTATGTATACTTTTTACAACTTCCCTCGAATCAGAAGACATTGAGTCTTCATGTGAATGTGGGTAGGAGGAAGGGCAGGCTAGGACAAGAAGGACATGCTTAGCTTCACAGAGATTCTGTTACTGAGAAATCCGGGAATTACACTGTGCCCTTGATTGATGCCAAGGAGGTGCCTCTAAATATAAAGGGTAAATGGAGGTTATGTGGAAAAGGCTTTTAATCTGGGTGATAAATTGCCAGATTCCATTATGCTTAATGAGTCTCATCAATGCATAGCTAGACTCAAGAAAATAATAAGACCTCTTTCAAAGCCTAGTATAAACAAATTAGAAGAATTAATAATAAAAGTCCTATTAATGTGTATGCAATTTCAAGAAGTTAATGAAGTCAATTTTAAAAGTTTGGCTAATGTATTTTTAGCATTTTTTAAAAATGCCTGCTCATCAGAATAAATTCATTCTTTGGTGATTTTATTTTTATTTTAACCAAATATATCCTATGTAAAACTTGCAGGATTACATTTCTTTTGGTACATTCTTCTCCAGGGAAGGCCATGCTTATGAGTTATGGGATATGACAAAGACAGTATTGCAGGCCTTCGAATGTGTAAGATGCTTATTGACCTGAAAGTAACAAATGAGATTCATTCAAGCGAATTTACCAAGTATCGGAATATGCCTCCTAACCAAATGGAGGCTACCAGAACTCATAGGTTCTTAACCACCCGCACAGCATAACGTCAGTGTTTTGCTTCTCAATCTAAAATCTCTAGTAAGAAGCAAGAAGCAGGATCTTATATGGTTCGAAACAGGAGTGGTCGTCTGGAAACAGCTAAGACCTCTTATTTCAAATGACAGAAAATCTGCTGGTTTTGCATCAACACATTTTTGTACAATAAAACATCAGTCATAGATTAAAAATCATACTCACACTTCTTGTCAATAGGAATTTTTAAGCCATCATTTAAAAAAAACCCTCCATTCTCAAGGGTATAATCAAAGCATGTGGGAGATGAAAGGAAAGGTAGTCTATTTATAGTTAAATGTCTAGGTGAAAGGCATCTGTGCATATTTAGATTTCCATGAAAACAAAGGCCATGTGCTCCTTAATGCTGTGAGGAATAACATAACTCATGGTTTTTAGCTAGCACTAAGGAGAGTAGAACTTGTAATGATGTCTGCTTCAGAAGTTAGAAACAAACCTTTTTATAGTATTGCTGGATAATATTCATATTGTCTGCCACATATAAGTACTCAATAAGTATTTCTTCAAATCTAAACAACTCAATTCTTTTTTATGTACAACTTCTATGTAAAGTTTCCTCATCATCTGTTTTACTATAAAAAATATTAGGTCTTTAGGAAAGTCATGACGTGTTTTTCTATGCAAAAATGCATTATGACTTTCTCAACGACCCAATATATATTCTAAACCACATGTACTTTAACTTCTGCATCAACAAAAACTGAGCCATTTCCCTTTTTCTCAAAAATTGTTCTTTCTTGGTCTATTAATTACCTGCCCCATTAATTATCTGGCCCCACCTGGTTTGGCGTCTACACTTCAGTCCTTTACTAGGCTTCCTCTTACTTTTTTGCTGTCCCATTCTGTCTTTTTTTCTAATCACAGATTAATTCAGTTATATGATTTCAACTAATATTTCTATCCTACTGCGCCCTAAAATATTTACAAAGTTATCACTACACCAGAATTGTAAGGGATGAAGAGTGGAATTATTCTAAGGTCTGGGTGACATAGTGAGACCTTGTCTATAGGAGAATTGGGTGTGGTGGTGCATCATTACAATCCCAGCTGAGAGACTGAAGAAGGATATAACATGGCAAGACCCTGTCTAAAACAATCAGACCGTATGCACACACACACACATGTGTATTACATATACGTGTATCAATATGTCTGTATATATACAGTCTATTAAAAAAAAAATAAAACCTGCTTTTCTTTGTGCTGCTGGTTTCTCTGTGCTTTCATAGAAAGAGAGAAATCTTCAAAGTAAGTTACATTAGGAAGTCCAAAGAAGGGAAAGTGGTCCAATGTCTGAAAGCTCAGTACAGGGAGAAAAGAGAAAGCTTCAGAGTGTACCCACTAGGGCCAAGTCAGAGAAATCAGTTCTGACAGGACCGAATGCCTGGCTAGGAGTACAGAGAGCAGAAGTGGGGGGGGGGGCCCACCAAGAGGAGTTGGTCAATACAATCAGGCACACGTACAATAAATATTATTCGCAAACATCGGTTGGATGAATGAATGCATTTTCTATTATTTGAGTATCAGGTATGGGAAATGAATTCCAAAACATGACAGCTGACATCTCACATTTGGTGTACACAAACATAAAATAAGTGGGCAAAAGAAATGATATCAGGAATTGGGAGACAATTCCAGTAAGTGGTGATTAACAACTGAAACCCAGGGTGTTCAAACCACATTAATACCATGTCAGTGTGGTGCCACCATTCATCTAGTCACATACCAGAATGTCAGGTGTCATCCTCTACTCCTTCTCCCCCGTTTGTCCCCACGCCACCAGGTTCTTGCTTCTACATTGTGAATACACTAGAAATGAAATGCCATATTACCCCTTTTGTCTTCATTGCCACTGTCACTAAACTTCTGTTTTCACAAACCCTTATGGGGACTGCAATGATGACTTCCTTTCCTCCTACCACCTCCAAACTGTAGTCACAATGAGCCTTGTAAAACAGATCTGGTCACCACCCACTTAAAACCTTCTGGTGGCTTCACACCAGCTACAAAATAAAGTTAAGAACATTTGGGCCTCTTGCATATCTTTCTAATCTCATCTCTTGTTGTTACCAGCTTGATCACACTGCAACTACAAATACGAAAGACAAAATGGCACGAAATTATTGAGAATTAATTTACAATAGCATTACAAACTATGGGGTGTATCCATGTGAAATAAAGGGGAAGTTGTCACTGATATATCCCATTCTTGTAGGGGATTGGGACTCCTTTTCAGGTAAGTACACCCAAATTTATAGTTCTATAAATAGACCTGAAATAGGGACCAGCAGTTAGTGTAATGGCTATGTCACTGGATTCCCACGTAGTCAACCATGGTTCGAGTCTTGGACCCAGTGGCTTAAACTCACACCGGGTGGGGGTATGTACATGCCCAAGATCCTGAGCGGAGAATGGAAGCATGACCATGCACCCTGGGGGGTGATTTCTTGCTTTCTGTCTCTCTGTCTCTCTCTGTCTGGCGAACGGACGTGCCCTATAGTGAAAACATCTCAAAAACAAAACAAAACAAAACAAAACAAAACAACAAACAAAAAAAAAACCTCTCCAAAAAAAATAAATAAATAAGCTTGAAATATATTTTGGAGACTGTGTACATCTAATAGGGTGGGCAGAAATGGCTGAGACATCAGACATGATGTTTTTGGAGTTCTCTGAATGAAAAGCAATAGAGAAATCTAATCAACAAAAAAATTCCTGAATGAGTCTTACCCTGTTTTTCTGAGTCATCACATGTCTTCCTCTATGCTGGGCTTTCTCATTCATCTATAACTATTCATCGGAAACCCATCTCTATCTTCCCTTATTTTTGTTTGCTACTGTCAAAAATGATACATAATAAAAATAGAAAACCTACCAGAAAAGTCAACATAACTATCCATTCCAAAACGAAACATAAATTATTTGGTATTGTCCAAAGTTTCAAATTTATTAAGTTTAGCAAAGGATTCTGAGAAGCATGCAGGCTGAAATAAGAAAAAATTGCTACAGTCATCTGGGTTTCTTGGCAAATGCTGCAACAAAGAATGCTGCTAATAACCACCTTATTTAGACTTCATTCTACAAGGAAGAAGAAATAACTTATTCCCATTACCACCCTCATGGATCAAAAAAACTGGAAGAAAAGGCAAAAGAATATCACTCAAACAAGTCATTTTACTTAAAGAGTTAGAGCAAAGAAAGTCAGAAAAGTTGGTTTAGGTAGCACTGTGAATTTCTGCCCAGGTGGGCATCTAGTCCCCGGCCCACCATTGGCCTGAAAAGAATTCATAGGCCGCTGCCTACGCAAACAGTGTGAAGTTTAGAAAAACGGCAGCAAGCTTTTTGTTCAAATGGGAGTGATGTTTCAGTACAGCAGATGTGTAGGAAGGCAGAGGGAGGAGAGTGAAAAGATATGAGATCTGGACTGTGACTCACAATGGAACTGACCAAGGTCCCTGTCCTGACTTCGGTGTCATGAGACAAGGGAAAACCTTGGCCTAGATAGGGAGCAGGAGAATCAGCTGGTTCCAACCTTTATAATCTGCCCCACACATCAGCAGTCACAGTGAGAGCACACTTGGGTGAAAGTGGGGTTTCCCAAGGTGTGTTACAAGTAACACTGACATGGAACAATTTTAGACAGCTCAGAGGAACATATCTATGTACTAATTTCAATACATGTACTATTTTACCATATGCAAAAGGTCTTCAAAAAGTTTATGGAAATATGTATTATTTAAAAAGTTATGCAGGGATTATAAACGATTTTTAAAGAAAAATAAGTGTGTTTTAATTCAATTTTCCCATAGACTTTTTGAAGACACCTTATTTTTTGAAGAGAATAAAAAAAGGGGGGGCAGCAGATGATGTGTTGGTTAAGGTGCTGGACTCCCACGTGGTTGACTCCAGTTCAAGCTTCAGACCTGGCAGCTTAAAAGTCACAGTGTGTATGTGTGTGTGTGTGTGTGTATGTGTACATGCCTAAAATGAAGAAAGGAGAGGAGAATGGAGGACAAGGGGCTGTGGTGTGGCCATCCCTCCAGAGGAGAATTTCTCTCTGTCTCTCTGTCTTTCTCTGGTGAGCATACACAGAAAACAACAACAAAAACTACTTCTAACCTCATGGTTTCATTAACAGTCTTTCTTATTGTTAGGCTAAATTAATAAGATGTTGACTTAGAGAAAAATAGTAAGTAAATGATAATACAAGTCTTCCTGGGATATAGAAAAATCATGGCTAGACCAAAATGAGCAAATTTTGGAAAAATCTATACTAAAGATGAAGCACATTGGTGGGCTGAAAAAAAAAAATCGATTGCTAACATTGAAACAATCCCGTATAATACTCTCAGTTTTTTTTTCTGCTTTTTAAATGAATTATAGACACCAAGCAATCTGAATCTTATGTAAATGCTCAAGTTTTCATAGAATGACAGTTTCCAGGATCTGAATGCAACTTCTTCAGCTCCCATTTGCCAACTTTTACATCCAATTGTTCTCAGCACCTCTGGCAAATCGCAAGTGAGGTCCACACACAAGTGTAATTAACCTGATGGCCTTCCTTCCCATGCCTCCCCACTCAGCAGTACTGGCGCATCCCACATCCAGGGGAAAGGTATCAGAGAGAACGCAGTGCCTGGCACCTAGGAAATTAATTGAAAGGAAGAAAACCTTCCCCTCTCCATCTCACCCCAGTTCAGAACATCTTAATTGCAGAGAGGCTAAACTCATTAAGTACTGCTCAACTGTTGTCAGAAGATATCACATATTAAACTTAAAACCTATATCATCCTCACACTTTTTGATAAAAGTTTGTAAAGGTATTTTTCCAGAAGCCCAAGCTAGAATGATGGTGTAGTGGTGATTTGTTAAGGAGCTTATCCTGCCAATGCCGATGTGAGCAATTTGTTTCTAATTATTTCAATAAACGAGCTGTATGAGAAATTGCAATACTAAAGTAACTTATGCCACAGAAGAATAAATCCCAGTGCTTTCAATATCCAGATAACTTAGACATGTATTAAGAGCTGCCTCTGTCAATAATGGTAGTTTTCTTATAATGCTAAAACTCTATTTACATAACAAACCAAAGGTGCCTGTTGGAAAATAGGGTTTACATATAACATTAGTTAAATTTGCAACACAAATTCATATTCCACCTTTGCATTGGTCAGAAAACATTATTTCACGCTTCGTTGCCCTAACAGATAAATTAATAAAGCTCACCACATTTCCAGTAAATCCTGAAGTGTGTATCTCTTGGTTAAAAGTGGTAATAACCTCCTAGTCCTGCCCTAGCATGTCCTTTGAATCATTCTGAAAGACAGAATTATTTTCTAGGCTGCCCCACCCTGCATCTGAACTCCAGATGTGTTCAAATTGGATTCAGGCAAAGACGAGGGAAGGAATTTCAGGGCCAGTGATGGTTTCATGTTTGTGTCAAATGAAGGAAGAAAAGTTACCAGGACATTTTAATTTTCCTTAAAAATCCACAAAGTACCACCTTTCTAGAATGAAAATGGAGTGAAACACTGCATAGCTGCTTCTTGACTAGGACAGTCAGCCTGGTATAAACAGGTCCTAGGACTTGCTCACTTACTCACTTTGGTATTTCTGGAACCTGGTACAAGTTGATGTTTGATGACTGGCATGTGGTCAACAGGTACTCAGTAGGTACTTGTGGAGTAAATGGATGATCATTAATGTTATATTCTAGATCTGGGAAAATGATCCAACATGGTGTTGGGAAACTTCAAATTGCAGTAAAACGCATCAGCCAGTAATGTATCAGGGATCTCATACTGATTCCTGTGTAAGATACTTTGTGTAACATAAAATAAAATAATTTATTGGAACCAGCCCAATACAATTAAAGGACCAGCAAGCAAGTAAATGTATATACTTATCTGGAAAGATGTTTATAATATTATATGTGTCAAAAGCAAAGTACAGGAATATGAGAGAGAAAGAAAAAGAGAAAGATGGAAAAATCTTGACTTTTTGCTCCTTGAATCTCATCCTGTGACACCTGATAGCCAATATCTTCTTTTAGAAAGAAAAAGACATTTGTGTTTCCCCTCTGAAATATTTATTTTAAAAGAATATTTATTTATTTCACAGAGGAGGGTGAGAAAAAGAGAGAGAGAGACAGAGAGATAGGCACCCCCAGTAGAGTCTTCACACCATAATCCACCTCCAGTTTCAGCTGCCTTGGACCACAGTTATGTACGAGCACATGCCTGGTGTGCTCAGGGAGGTCCTAGGGCATGATCCTAGGTCCTTTCCCATGTGGGTCCAATTTTATCACCCCTATACCACCACCTGGGCCTAAAATGTTTATTTTTATATCTGTGTGCATACATGCACACACACACACACACACACGCACACACACACACACACACAGACAAGTTTACATAAGCAAGGGAAAAAGTTTACAAGGTCACCCACCAAACTGTTCTATTTAATGATGTTTTCAAGTCTAAGGAGTAGTATTTGGAAAAGGATATCCACTTTCCATTTTATACATGTCCACATGGTCTGAATTTCTTACTATGAGTATCATTTTTGTAGTAAAACAAAATAATTACAATTGAAAAAAGTATTTCTATTGGAGCCAGCAGGTAGCATGGTGGTTTAGGGTCTGGCCTCCCACATAGCTGACCACGATTTGAGTTTTAGACCCAGTGGCTTGAAAACCACTCTGGACATGCGTGGGTGCCTGCCCTAAATCCTGAGGAGAATGCAGAAACAAAGAATTACATTGTGGCCATCCTCACTGGGGGGATTGCTCACTTTTCCTCTCTTTCTCTCCAGCAGGCTCATGCACCCTATGGCAAAACATGAAGGAAAAAAAGTGTTTCAATTAAGTAAATACATTTTTGGAGTAATATTGAGTATTCTAGGAGTTCAGTAAATTGTTTTAATTGTCTAGAATGCAATTAATCAAAGACTTTGATATATTTTTACCTGCATTCTACTTTTAGGAAAAATAAACATATCATGTGAAAAAATGTATTTGTATAGTTTTTTAGAGAGATTTTTGCTATTGGGTGCATGAGCTCACCAGAGACACAGTGAGAGACAGAGAGAAAGAAAGTGAGAAATCACCCCAAGGGGAAATGGCTATGCCACAATCTCGTCACCTCCATTCTCTGTTCGGGATTTTGGGCATGAATGCATAAGTGCCTGATATGAATTTCAAGCTACGGGGTCTGGAACTTGAACCACAATCAGCCATGTAGGAGTCCAGCACCTTAACTACTAGACAACCAGCTGGCCCTAATGTGAAAATTAATTTATATTGAGAATTTAAGGAATAGGAACTAGCAGACGGCATAGCAGTTACATCGCTAGACTCCCACACAGTCGACTCCCAAGGCGGGGTTGGGGGGGTGATTTCTCACTTTCCCTCTTACTGTGTCTATCTCAGTCTCTGGTGAGTGTATGTGCCCTAAGACAAAAACCTCTAAAAAAAAAAAAAAATCCCCAGAATTTAGAGAATAGAATTATTTGTCCATAGTCTTAGGATATGGCCTAAGTACAAACCATTTAGCTCTTTAATTTAATCTGCCTCTATTTTTTGTCTCTGTCCAATGATGAGTGCTGTTTAGACCTTTGCTGTTTCATGTATAATCCCAGACCAGCAGCTTGTCAGAATCACAGGCCCCATATGGACCTACTGAAAAGTTCTGCAATCTGATCCCCAGGAGATAGAGATGCACTTCAAAGCTGGGGTGCACTATTTTAGAAGGCTAACCCTCAGTTCTTAAATGCTTTTTAAGCTACAAATAAAGATTTATTCCCATTGGATTGCCTATTTAAAAATAGAAAAAGTAGACATTTTATATACTTTACAGGAAGGGTTAAATGATTGTTAACCATTAAACAAAATTAATGCACATATAATCATCACCCTTCCTATTATCACACCACATTGTTGGAAATGAAATTAAAACAATGAACCTTAAAACATTAAATCAATACAATAAAAGTTAGTAGAAAATTTCAACCCCAGAAAAAGTTTGGGAAAAAATAATCCTGCAATTACTCATTTCAACCACCAGCTAGTGCTCACGTATTGGCAGGGGGACAGGGCGGCGGCTAACATTGAAACAATCCCGTATAATACTCTCAGTTTTTTTTTCTGCTTTTTAAATGAATTATAGACACCAAGCAATCTGAATCTTATGTAAATGCTCAAGTTTTCATAGAATGACAGTTTCCAGGATCTGAATGCAACTTCTTCAGCTCCCATTTGCCAACTTTTACATCCAATTGTTCTCAGCACCTCTGGCAAATCGCAAGTGAGGTCCACACACAAGTGTAATTAACCTGATGGCCTTCCTTCCCATGCCTCCCCACTCAGCAGTACTGGCGCATCCCACATCCAGGGGAAAGGTATCAGAGAGAACGCAGTGCCTGGCACCTAGGAAATTAATTGAAAGGAAGAAAACCTTCCCCTCTCCATCTCACCCCAGTTCAGAACATCTTAATTGCAGAGAGGCTAAACTCATTAAGTACTGCTCAACTGTTGTCAGAAGATATCACATATTAAACTTAAAACCTATATCATCCTCACACTTTTTGATAAAAGTTTGTAAAGGTATTTTTCCAGAAGCCCAAGCTAGAATGATGGTGTAGTGGTGATTTGTTAAGGAGCTTATCCTGCCAATGCCGATGTGAGCAATTTGTTTCTAATTATTTCAATAAACGAGCTGTATGAGAAATTGCAATACTAAAGTAACTTATGCCACAGAAGAATAAATCCCAGTGCTTTCAATATCCAGATAACTTAGACATGTATTAAGAGCTGCCTCTGTCAATAATGGTAGTTTTCTTATAATGCTAAAACTCTATTTACATAACAAACCAAAGGTGCCTGTTGGAAAATAGGGTTTACATATAACATTAGTTAAATTTGCAACACAAATTCATATTCCACCTTTGCATTGGTCAGAAAACATTATTTCACGCTTCGTTGCCTAACAGATAAATTAATAAAGCTCACCACATTTCCAGTAAATCCTGAAGTGTGTATCTCTTGGTTAAAAGTGGTAATAACCTCCTAGTCCTGCCCTAGCATGTCCTTTGAATCATTCTGAAAGACAGAATTATTTTCTAGGCTGCCCCACCCTGCATCTGAACTCCAGATGTGTTCAAATTGGATTCAGGCAAAGACGAGGGAAGGAATTTCAGGGCCAGTGATGGTTTCATGTTTGTGTCAAATGAAGGAAGAAAAGTTACCAGGACATTTTAATTTTCCTTAAAAATCCACAAAGTACCACCTTTCTAGAATGAAAATGGAGTGAAACACTGCATAGCTGCTTCTTGACTAGGACAGTCAGCCTGGTATAAACAGGTCCTAGGACTTGCTCACTTACTCACTTTGGTATTTCTGGAACCTGGTACAAGTTGATGTTTGATGACTGGCATGTGGTCAACAGGTACTCAGTAGGTACTTGTGGAGTAAATGGATGATCATTAATGTTATATTCTAGATCTGGGAAAATGATCCAACATGGTGTTGGGAAACTTCAAATTGCAGTAAAACGCATCAGCCAGTAATGTATCAGGGATCTCATACTGATTCCTGTGTAAGATACTTTGTGTAACATAAAATAAAATAATTTATTGGAACCAGCCCAATACAATTAAAGGACCAGCAAGCAAGTAAATGTATATACTTATCTGGAAAGATGTTTATAATATTATATGTGTCAAAAGCAAAGTACAGGAATATGAGAGAGAAAGAAAAAGAGAAAGATGGAAAAATCTTGACTTTTTGCTCCTTGAATCTCATCCTGTGACACCTGATAGCCAATATCTTCTTTTAGAAAGAAAAAGACATTTGTGTTTCCCCTCTGAAATATTTATTTTAAAAGAATATTTATTTATTTCACAGAGGAGGGTGAGAAAAAGAGAGAGAGACAGAGAGATAGGCACCCCCAGTAGAGTCTTCACACCATAATCCACCTCCAGTTTCAGCTGCCTTGGACCACAGTTATGTACGAGCACATGCCTGGTGTGCTCAGGGAGGTCCTAGGGCATGATCCTAGGTCCTTTCCCATGTGGGTCCAATTTTATCACCCCTATACCACCACCTGGGCCTAAAATGTTTATTTTTATATCTGTGTGCATACATGCACACACACACACACACACACACACACGCACACACACACACACACACAGACAAGTTTACATAAGCAAGGGAAAAAGTTTACAAGGTCACCCACCAAACTGTTCTATTTAATGATGTTTTCAAGTCTAAGGAGTAGTATTTGGAAAAGGATATCCACTTTCCATTTTATACATGTCCACATGGTCTGAATTTCTTACTATGAGTATCATTTTTGTAGTAAAACAAAATAATTACAATTGAAAAAAGTATTTCTATTGGAGCCAGCAGGTAGCATGGTGGTTTAGGGTCTGGCCTCCCACATAGCTGACCACGATTTGAGTTTTAGACCCAGTGGCTTGAAAACCACTCTGGACATGCGTGGGTGCCTGCCCTAAATCCTGAGGAGAATGCAGAAACAAAGAATTACATTGTGGCCATCCTCACTGGGGGGATTGCTCACTTTTCCTCTCTTTCTCTCCAGCAGGCTCATGCACCCTATGGCAAAACATGAAGGAAAAAAAGTGTTTCAATTAAGTAAATACATTTTTGGAGTAATATTGAGTATTCTAGGAGTTCAGTAAATTGTTTTAATTGTCTAGAATGCAATTAATCAAAGACTTTGATATATTTTTACCTGCATTCTACTTTTAGGAAAAATAAACATATCATGTGAAAAAATGTATTTGTATAGTTTTTTAGAGAGATTTTTGCTATTGGGTGCATGAGCTCACCAGAGACACAGTGAGAGACAGAGAGAAAGAAAGTGAGAAATCACCCCAAGGGGAAATGGCTATGCCACAATCTCGTCACCTCCATTCTCTGTTCGGGATTTTGGGCATGAATGCATAAGTGCCTGATATGAATTTCAAGCTACGGGGTCTGGAACTTGAACCACAATCAGCCATGTAGGAGTCCAGCACCTTAACTACTAGACAACCAGCTGGCCCTAATGTGAAAATTAATTTATATTGAGAATTTAAGGAATAGGAACTAGCAGACGGCATAGCAGTTACATCGCTAGACTCCCACACAGTCGACTCCCAAGGCGGGGTTGGGGGGGTGATTTCTCACTTTCCCTCTTACTGTGTCTATCTCAGTCTCTGGTGAGTGTATGTGCCCTAAGACAAAAACCTCTAAAAAAAAAAAAAAATCCCCAGAATTTAGAGAATAGAATTATTTGTCCATAGTCTTAGGATATGGCCTAAGTACAAACCATTTAGCTCTTTAATTTAATCTGCCTCTATTTTTTGTCTCTGTCCAATGATGAGTGCTGTTTAGACCTTTGCTGTTTCATGTATAATCCCAGACCAGCAGCTTGTCAGAATCACAGGCCCCATATGGACCTACTGAAAAGTTCTGCAATCTGATCCCCAGGAGATAGAGATGCACTTCAAAGCTGGGGTGCACTATTTTAGAAGGCTAACCCTCAGTTCTTAAATGCTTTTTAAGCTACAAATAAAGATTTATTCCCATTGGATTGCCTATTTAAAAATAGAAAAAGTAGACATTTTATATACTTTACAGGAAGGGTTAAATGATTGTTAACCATTAAACAAAATTAATGCACATATAATCATCACCCTTCCTATTATCACACCACATTGTTGGAAATGAAATTAAAACAATGAACCTTAAAACATTAAATCAATACAATAAAAGTTAGTAGAAAATTTCAACCCCAGAAAAAGTTTGGGAAAAAATAATCCTGCAATTACTCATTTCAACCACCAGCTAGTGCTCACGTATTGGCAGGGGCACAGGCAGCTGCCTCTCAGACAAGATAGGACACTTATGGTACTACCACTTCCCATCCCATACTAATGACAGGCATCACCAAACAATTATGGAAGTTTCTCTTCCCAGCTGACATACTGCTCTAGCATCTTTCGTAGTTACTGATATCCAAGGCTGATAATTAGCTGTAGTGCATGAGGACAGGTTTCTAACTTGTGTCACAATCAACTGAATCACAGTTTTCTTAATAATTAAACTAACTAGAAAATATGTTCTTGCCCTTGTTCATGTATTCTCATGATTGCAGGCTATGAGTGCTCATGTTCTCTCTCGCGCTCTTTCTCCCACCCTTCTTCTTGTTTTCTAGAAAGCAATGAACGACATTCTTTTCTTTTTTTTTAAGGCTGTTGCCATAGAGCACAAGCATGCTTCAGAGAGAGTCAGAAATCACCCTCCAGGGAGGATAGCCACACTGCAATCCCTTTTCCTCCATTCTCCTCTCAGGATTTTGGACACGTGTGCACATGTGCTTGGCATGATTCTCAAGCTGCTGGGTCGGGCCCGAACCATGGTGGTCCATGTGGAAATCCAGTGTCTCAACCACCAAGCCTCCTGCTGGCCCCCTAAATTTTTTTCACATGAAATTACTTTGCTTTTTCAGAGCAACCATCAGTGGCTTGTTCCTTGGGTGAAAGTATCCTGAAACTAAAATTAACCTTCTCAATGAATGCATTGAGCCAACAGTATGACTTTTAAGTTACCTAAGAAATAGCTCAATTAGAACAATGCCCTATTTGGAGAATCCTTGAAGCATCCATCAAACTCTCAGCAGTGAAGTAACCTCAACTTTACACCAACATACACCCCCAATTAAGACTATAAATAACAGACACATGGTAACAGTCACATATTCAAAAGCTATAAAAAAAATAAATTAGGTTGTATTCTGAGGACAATTCCTGGCAAGCTCCTTCAGACCCACAGATGTCAACGCTTGTGCCTATTTCACAGGACAAGTTCATTCTTGGTACCCCTTAGGCCCTATGAAGGGAAGGAATGCTTCTATTTTATAACTGGAGAGTATGTTGGCCTCTGGGAGTGTTTGAGTGCTCGTCAGTACTGACTAGCTCTTATGACTTTCCTGTTTAATGTACCTATTGTGTGCATACCAGAGAGGGCACAGAGCTACCCACACAAGACACCAGGAAGAACACAGATCCTTCTCCACACTAGTTTCTCCTTTTAATACAGCCTCCACACCTTATATTTTCTTGGGCCAAGGTCTTTGCCCAATGTGTTGTAAAATAATGCTGTTTCTAATCTTAATTTTCCCCTTTTCCAAAATTTACAGGATTTCTTGGTTTTTCCCTCGGTTCCTTCCCCATTCCTCCACCTAGGGCTTTCATCTCTCCATTACCCTTTCCAGCCACCACTTATTTCCTCTAGGGTAGTTGTTCTTAACTCTGGTCACACATTAGAATCACTTGCAGAATTAAAAAAAAATTACACACACATTTAAGTAAGAGCATGTGTGTGTGTGTGTGTGTGTGTGTGTGTGTGTGTATGTATGCATTCTTGCTATGTCCAAACCCCAACCCAGACATAATTAAAGCAGATCATTAGAGAATGGAGCTTGGTCAATGAAAATCTGTGAAGACTCTTCAGTGATCCCAATATGTAGTCAAGGGTAGGAACCATTGCTTTAGAAACTATTACCGAGTGTCCGCACTCTATGACTGAAACTGATTGACTAAAGGACATAGAAACACAGGAAATGGATGTGAATACCAGATATAGTGTCTGTGAAAGGATAGAGTCTGAGGAAGGGCATTTAGAAGAAAAATAGAGAGGCAAAGCATTAATGACACAAACAAATGTGGTATCTGTTGAAGATACTTTTATAGTTTTATCGACTGGAATAGGGAGAAATGTTCACATGTTGAAATATTCAGCTTGTAACCTAAATAATGTGATTGGATGTAAGAGAGAAAATGAAATTTAAAAATGTAAAAAAGAAAAAAGAAAAGAAACTATTTACCTTGGAGCCAGCAGGTGGAATGGTAGTTAAGGTGTTAGACTACCATATGGCTCTGCATGGTTCAAGTCCCAGACTTGTTGGCTTGAAAATCAGACTGGGCACATGTGCGTGTTTGCCCAAAATCCCTGAAGGAGAAGGGATTGCACTGTGGCCATTCCTCCTGGTGGATGATTTCTCACTTTTCGTCTGTCTCCCTCCAGTGAGTGCACACACCCAATGGCAAAACCTGAAAATAAATGTTTATGCCTTAACTTTCTTCTTCCTTCCTTCCTTCCTTCCTTCCTTCCTTCCTTCCTTCCTTCCTTCCTTCCTCTGTCTGTCTGTCTCTCTCTCTTTTATTTATTGAATTTTCCAGAGGACACATGCACTAGCTGGAGTGAGACAGAAGGGTAGCGAGAGAATATGAGAGCATTCCCCATAAGACATGGTCATACTTTTCCTCCCTCCTCCCTGCTTTTGGGATTTTTGGGACACACGCACATGTGCCTGGCATGTTTTTCAAGCTACCATGTCTGGGATTTGGACCATGAAGTCATCTATGTGGGATCTAACTCATATAACCAATATGCCATGGGCATAGTGGGCCTTAACTTTCATTCATACCCTCAGAATTTATGAATACTATTTTCACTTTTACTTATTGAGAATTTTCATTCTTCTTTTAGCAATTGAAAATGCACCAAAGATTGGGTTGGGGACTGAGACTATCTATTATGTTGATGTTCTGATATTCCTGTCCTCAGCCCTCATGTTCTTTTCTCCCAAGGACTTTCTGCTCTCATCATAGTGCCAACTACCATCTATATTCTAAAGTCCCCTAATTCAAGATAGCTACCCTGACATTCAGACCATAGTATCTAACTAGACATTAGATGGGTTGCTTGATTGACCCATGGATAAGTAAACCTCAACGAGTCTAAAATAAAATGTTTTTACTCCCCACTGAACCTATTGCTCACCTCTCTTCTTACTCTCCTTACCATGCATCTGATTACTCAAGTTTCAGATCTGAGGAGTCTTTTTTCCCTTTCTTCTTTCTGCATTCCTATCCCTCATACCCTAACTATTGATGCTGCCTCCAAAACATTGTATCTCTAATTCAGGTCCTCATCACTTCCCCCATGTCTTCTGTGGTTCTCCCTGTCTCTAGTGTTATTAGCTATAGTCCTGTCTAACAGAGTCTCCAGAATAATCTGTCTCATGGGAAAATTCAATTACATCACAGTTTTTTGTTGTTCACAAGTGATATTTATGGTCCTTAATCTGATACACAGGCCCTCCAAGATCTGGTCCTTACCTACTGCTCCAGCCTCCCTACAAGAATAACTTCCCTGTAATTATGGCTACTGCAACTCAGAGCAGCCTACTGTTAACCCTTGATTGTGGGAAGCTGCGCACCAGTGAATATCACTGGTTTCTCAGAGAGCAAACAATTACACAATGCCAAAGGCCACGATTGGCTCCCCTTTAAAAAACCTCACCTTCAAAACCATACGCTGATTGGCCACTTCTCATAAAGGCCATGATTGCCTCCCCTTCAAAAACTTCCCCTTCAAAATCATGCTCTGATTGGCCACTTCCCATAGCAAATTGGTGAGCTTAGAATCCCTCAGATTTGCATATCCAGCACCTCATGATTGGTCCACAAAAGCAACCAATCATAACGCACCTTTTACAATCCTTCATTCAACCAATCACTGCCCACCAACATGTATATAACCACGATCCCTGGCCCACAATCTCCAGACGACCTGGATGACCCTGAAGAGTTGTGACACTGCGTCGTCTCCGTGTTGTAACACTGCATCGTCTCCGTGTTGTAACACTGCATTGTCTCCGTGTTGTAACACTGCATCGTCTCCGTGTTGTAACACTGTGTCATTTGTCCCATCTCTCACTCCTTCCCTCAGGAAACCTATTAGACCATTCTTTCCCTCAGGAAACCTGTTCGACTGTCCCCCGGGTCAGGACACTTGACAACTAGGCTCTTTCTTAGCCCCCATTCCATGGCTTCACTCATGCCATACTTTTTATAAAACACCGACTCACCCTACCCCCTTAACATATACACACCCTGACTAACTACACTGGCATGTATTAAGTGTATATCTCAAGCATTGTACCACAAAATAAGTCTAATCATCTGTCTTTGTTTCTGTATTTTGCATTAGATGGCTTGCTCCCTAAAGACAGTGGCTATGATTATATTGCTATTGTTGCTGTTCTTTACTGACACATAATAATTATACATATTTATGGGGTTCAGTGTGATGATTCAGGACAAGAATATAATGAGTAGCGATCAAATCAGGGTAATAAGCATATTCAACACTTTAAACATTTGTCATTACTTTGTGATGGGAACAAAGTCCTCTCTTTAAGCTAATCTGAGACATACAATAAATTATTGTTAACTACAGTTACTCTACTGTGCTATATAACAGTAAAAAATGTTCCTCTTATCTATCTGTAATTTTGTATTCACTAACCAACATCTCTTTCTATCCTCCTGCCTCCTACACTTCTCAGCCTCTAGTTGTCACTACTCTACTCTCAATTTTAATTGTCTTTTTCATTTTCCACTTATGAGTAAAAATATGCTATATTTCTCTTTGTGTACCTGAGTTATTTCAGGTTTATCCATGTTACCTAGAATTAGGGGTTTCATTCTGTTTAATGGCCAAATAGTATAGTATACCACTATATAATAATTGTATCATAATGATGGTATACTAATGAATATAGGTACACATACACATGCATATGTTATGTATATTTTTTTCTTTAGTCATTATTCTGTTGATGGACAGTTAGGTTGATTACATATCTAGGCTATTACATATCTAGGCCTATTATGCTTTTGGTTTCTGTTTGCAATGGACTATCTTTTACCCTTTTCACTTTCCATCTATGTATGTCGTTATAGGTGATATCAGTTGTTTTAGGCAGCATGTAGTTCGGTATTAGTTTCTTTCTTTTTTTGTTTTTTTTTGGAGAGATTTTCGCTATAGGGCACGTGCGCTCGCCAGACAGACAGAGAGAGACATTAGAGACAGAAAGCGAGAAATCACCTCCCAGGGGGGATGGCCACGCCACAATCCCTTCTCCTCCATTCTCCTCTCAGGATCTTGGGCACGCACGCACACACGCCCGGTGTGAGTTTTAAGCCACTGGGTCCGGGACATGAACCGCGGTCGACTATGTGGGAGTCCAGCGACATAGCCATTACGTTAACTACTGGTTCCCAGTTTATTTCTTTTTTTAAAGGTTTTAGACTTAGGGCATGTGCACTCACCAGAGATACAGAGAGAGACAGAGACAATGAAAGAGAAAGTGAGAAATCACTACCCAGGGAGAATGGCCACTCTACCGTCCCTTATCCTCCACTCTTCTGGGATTTGGGGCATGCATGAACACATACCCAGTATGAATTTCAAGCCACCAGGTCTGAGACCCAAACTGTGGTCAGTCATGTGGGAGTCCAGTGATATCACCTCTTTGCCATTTGCTGGACCCCTGCATCTTAGATTTTTATTCAGTCAGCCAATAAGTCACACACACACACACACACACACACACACACACATACAAACACACACACACATATCTATATATTTACATTTGAATTTATTCTGTTTAGATTCAGGGATATAACTAGGTAAAGATTTACTCCTGTCATCATGCTCTCTGGATGTTTTTTGTATTCTTTGACTTTTTAAATTTCTCTTTTATTATCTAGGTTTGCCTTTGCTTTTTTTTTTTTTTTTTTTTTTTTTGTAGTGGCAAGGTGATTTCTCTTCTCCCAAACGTTTAACATATACACTAAAGGTACACTATACCCAAATACATACAAGACAATTTAACTCAGTATTGGAATTATCTAGCTCACTATAATGTTCCAGGACTACAGATGGATGTATACCATTAAATCACAAGACTAGACTAAGGTAAAATGGCACTCTTAGAAAGCACCCGAGTCTAAAACTGACCCTTAGGTTCTCATAATTGATTGATTTTTTATAAAAGGTTCTCAGCAGAGCAGTGGGTCTAGAGTCACCCCAGTACAGAAACTAGATTGTGTAATAAGGCAAATTCCAGGATTGCTCTGCTGAATCCAGAGCCACTGGTCCATCTGACAGTCGCAGATGACATTAAAACTAACCAGCTTTCATTTTTGGAAAGTAGATTATTGGATTTTCTATCCAAGATGTGAAAGAGTGGAATGAACTTTCAATTATACATTATGCTTAATTTATTAGAGATTTGAGGGAAAACCACTGAGCCTTTGAGTCATAAACCCAGCTTGACCTTGTCAAAACCCTACACCTAACAGCATTTTGAGAACTTGTTGGTTCCGCCTTTTCGTTCCAAGTTGTTTGAACTTTAGCTGAGCACATGAAAGATTTCAGTTATCAAAAATGTGCTTATATATGCACATTATTTCACGTTTATCTGCACCTGCCTCACAGTCATCACCAGAGGCCCTAGAAATATTCAGAGAAGCACTGAAGTGTAAGCAATAGTTAATAAAAAATTTCTTGCAGTTTTAATTACAAACAAAAAGCAAGCATGTTTCAGCTCTATAAAATGGATCTGGAATATCCAGGGAACTACTGCTGTTTATAACCATACCTAAATTATATTCATCCTTCACACTGAGTTAGTGCAGCATTACAGATTGATATATAACATCATTAGTTCCAATACTTATGAAAATATTAGTTCTACCACCTGTTTCAAGAGTTCTGTTCTAATTCACCTCCAAAAATACAGAAATTGATAAACAAAAACTTCATTAACACTTCCAATCCTAAGGTCTTTCTGTCTCTAAGTTATCTTCCTATGAAGTGCAGCTAAAGACCACCAAGAACCTTGGTACTCTAAGTATCTGGAGGGAAAATTGTTGTGCTTTGTCAAAGGCAATTAATGGTAGAAAAGAATCTAGAAGCAAAGCAGTATCAGAGCTCCTCTTTTTCTTTTGAACTGCTAAGGAACCACTATGAAAGAAGATGTAAGAAATTCTTAAAAGGATCTTGTTCTCCATTTACTTACTTCTTCATTTGCACTCACTTTGTAGTCTGACCCTGTACTGGGCACTCAGACAGAGCCCTGTCTTTTTTTCAAAGAAGCTCCCTGCATAATTGGTGATTCACATAACAATAACACTGTTGTGAGATGCAAGTATGAGAAAGAAGACATGTTATCATTCACTTTTTCGACAAGTATTCTAGGTTCACTTTTACAAATCAGACACTGTATTAGGTACTAGTGAACTAAAACCAGTGCTTGCCCTTGCATTGTTATGTAGGAGGCTATTGATAGATAGTAAATATCCAATTATAAAATAGTGAGATGGGGCCAGGATCAGCTATGGAAACATCTAGCAAAGCATCCAGCTCAGATCTAGGGGTCAAGGAAAACTCTGAGAAGGTGGACCATCCAAGACAAAAGCAAATCATGGATATACAGTGTGAGATTGAAGGAGGTGTACATGGGGGAGGAAGGTACTGCAGACTAAGGTACCTAGAACTGCCAAAAGGTGGTGCATTGTAGCATTTCAAAGACTAGCATGAGGAGTATAGTGTTCATCCCAAAAAGGTTTTATGTAACAAAAGGTACAAGACATGTTAGAACCCTTCAGAATGGACTTTGAAAATTATTTTCAAACCCTGCAAATGAACAAATGAATCAATTAGTAAATGGTGATGCTTCTTTATAGAAACATCATGTAACATTTTGTTGGATGAACCTCAAAAAACTTAAGGAAGAATTAAATCATATAAGGCAACTCAATTTATCAAAAAAGTGACCAGGAAGGTGAGAGGAGACAGAAGACTAAATAAAAAGTCCTTAGCCTCAAAGGCAGGCCCAAGAAGATAGTATCAAAGCTTTAAATCATATCCAGAATTGTATAACTAAGGTCTGCCAGAATTTGGTGCACAGAAACACTTAAAAGGAAGACTTATGCTAAATAATAAAATTGAATGTTCTTACCATTCCCCTTGAAATATTAAGTGAAGTAAAGAAAAAAATTAGTTGTATGCCTGTCAGTAGTAAATATTCACTAAATGTTAGTTGTTATTATCATCATTATTCTCATCACCATCATTATTTATGAGAAACCAGCTTATAGGTAGCTGTGGATTGAAATTCAGTTCTGTCATTGGCTCTGAGCCTCCCCAGTGTGAGTGACTTAGAGGTAAAATCTCTCATGCAAAATCATGTGAAGGCTAAGTGGGGGAAGCAACTTCTGGAAAGATGTTACAGATTACAGATCACCAGTCACTGTTTATACCTAGCTAGAATGACCCATATGATGCTGGTCCTCTTTTTTTTTTTTTCTTTTTTTTTTGGAGAGGTTTTGGCTACAGGGTGCATGCACTCGCCAGACAGGCAGAGAGAGACAGAGAGACAGAATGTGAGAAATCACCCGACCGGGGGATGGCCACGCCACAATCCCTTCTCCTCCATTCTCCTCTCGGGATCTTGGGCACGCACGCACAAGTGCCCGGCATGAGTTTTAAACTACTGGGTCCGGGACGCAAACCGTGGTCGACTACGTGGGAGTCCAGCGACATAGCCATTATGCTAACTGCTGGTCCCTCAGTCCTCTTTTTTGATAGAATAAAGTATAATCCAACAAAATCAAACTTCTTTCCTTATTCTCTTACTCCAGAAAAGGAAACCTCTGAGACAAGTTTTAAAATCTTTCAAATATCTGTTTTATCCTAAGATTCAAATCAAACACTGCCTCTTTCTTCCCTTAATGAAGAAAAGCTTTTTGTTGTTTATAGCCAGTTTTATAGCACTAAGGTCTATTCTGTTACAAATCTGTACATTCAACACAGCTTTATAGGAACCAATGTAAATGACTGTCTCTTGTGACATCTTTTCATATTTGAGTTCATCTGACCACGCATTTGATTCTAAGTTTTGGGAGTAGAAAAACAATGAGTTCAATATCTGAATATATTTTTTAAGTGATCTTTTTTGTTAACCACCTTTTCTATGTAATTCAGTGGAAAATTAATGAAATGGGAAAGGGTACCTTTATTTTCCAGTTTTTTCTTTCTCACTAATCTTAATGCCCACTTTCTTCTTCTTCTCCTTCTTCTTCTTTTTGAGAGGTCTTTGCTGTAGGGCGTGTGTGCTCGTCAGAAAGACAGAGAGAGACAGAGGGACAGAAAGCGAGACATCACCCCCCAGGGGGCATGGCCACACCGCAGTCCCTTCTCCTCCATTCTCCTCTTGGGATCTTGGGCACGAACGCACATGCACCCGGCGTGAGTTTAAGCCACCAGGTCCGGGACTCGAACCGTGGTCAACTATGTGGGAGACCAGTGACATAGCCATTATGACACTGCTGGTCCCCCAATGCCCACTTTCTAATAGAGTATTATTGTTGTCTATGCTTTCATTATTCTCAAAGTCTGCTTGCAGAAAAGACTGATGCATTATTGGCATCAAGTAACAAAGTGCAGGAGTGGCCCAATAGAAACACAAAATATTTTTATATTTATTATGACAATTTTATAGCACTAAGGTCAATTCTGATATAAATCTGTACATTCAACAATTTCTAATATGTATAAGAAGTTCTTTTTATAATTTGCATGGAGGCATTGCTAGGTAGCATTGGCCTCATTTATGATACATTTAATTATGTATTTATTTAAGAGATTTTTCACCTTAGGGCGCATGCACTTTCTGGAGGGAGAGAGACAGAGACAGCAAGAGAGAAAGTGAGAAATCACCCCATAGGGGGAATGGTCATGCCGCAATCCATTATTCTCCATTCTCCTCCTGGGAATTTGGGCATGCATGGATACACATGTGGTGTGACTTTCAAGTTACCACGTCTGGGACTCAAACTACAGAAGGCCATGTGGGAGTCCAAAGACGTAACTGCTACTCCCTCTGCTGGACCCATGATAAATCTTACATGTAGCATTCTCTCAGGACATCCTTGGCAAGAAGATGTAAGACAAAGGAAGAGAGCTCTATACAATTTCTGGCATTAGCAAGGCAAGGGGTTCATTTGGAAACAATCTTAAAATTTTGAATCAGGAAGTAACCTCCCTTCTCAGAGTCAATTCATGGAGATAAACTTTGGTCAAGAAAGGCTCTGAGAGGGTGGATGGTGAATCTATCAGTACTGAGAATTCTCCCCAGAGAGACAGAAGAACTAAAGTTATAGATCCTTTCTAGAAAATATTCTTTTCTGGTTTTCTCCATAAGGGCAGAGATTCAATTAGCCTGGAATTGATAATAGTACCTTTACTTAAATCACAGCTGAGTCTTCTAGAGGACAAACTCAAATTCATTAAGAAGAAATTCTTGGGAGAGGCCTGTGGCACAGTGGTTAAGGGAGTAGGACCCACATGCCTGACTGCACAGTGGTAATCCCAGCTCTGATGGATTGAAAAACACGCTGAGAGCATGTGTATACATATCTCAAATCTCAACACAAAGGTAGGGAAATGGAGGAGAAGGGATTGCAGTGTGGCTGTGCCCCATTGGGGAATGCTTTCTCTCTCTGTCTCTCTTTCTCTCTCTTCTTAGCCTACACACTCTCTTGAGATTAATAAAAAGAGAAAACTTCAATATGAAAACCAAGAGAGGTGTATTAATATTTGATAAAATGCAGATATGTGATAAAAATGACTTATTGCATTTTAGTACTTCAAAAGGATAATGTGTTATTATATTACCTAACCCATCTCAATATGAAACAACAATGTAGCCAATTACAAGAGTCAATAATATTTGTATGAACTGTATTTTTAAACATTTAATTAATGTAAGAAGTAGAAGAACATGTGTCAGTTCTTAACAAATGCATATTCTAGTCAGAGAACATGAAAAATAGCAAATAATAAAATTTCAGGGATGTCAAAATTGTGTGATACCTTGACACTGATGTCCTTGAAGAAATATTTATGGGTGAGTGGGAGCAGGGCCCAGCAGATGGAGCGTGTGTGAGAGACAGATCAGAGAGGGGAAGAGGTCAACAACTCCTGAAGCAGGAGCAGGGAGCACCATGGATGTATGGTTTCTGGATACTTGACTCAACCTTGGCCAATCAAAGGAATCAGGAAACAAAGCAAGTGAGGGTGTGGGTGGAGGGTTATAAAGTGAAGTTGGGCTAGGAAATGGCATCACAGATAATGGCGAGGAGGCTACAGTTTAGAGAATAGATGAGAAGAAAGATATATCTGAGAAAGGAGAAACTGTAAAGAAAAAGAAAGAGATCCAGAACACCAGAGAAGTATCAACACTGAAAAGGCCTCCTGATTTCTTGAGGGCTCCTGGACCGCAGGTTTGATTCCTGAAAAGGACACTTGTTTTAGAGGGAGCCCTTGGGTCTTGCAACAACATGCCCTCACTATTCCTTGAGCTAATATCAATGAGGTTCTGCTGCTGACCATGACAGCTGTGTAATAACAGCTACCAGAGTGCCCGGCAGAAAAGGGACATGTTAAATGGACAATGGAGTACCTGGGGCAGTGAGGGAAGGTGCCTTTGAGGAAGAAGAAAGAAACAAGATATGGAAGGATCTGATGGCCAGCAAAGGTCCAGGCTATTCATTGTACAGATAAGAAGGTCTCATTTGGGGCAGGACAGTGGCACAGAGATAGAACCCAATGCGCTGTGAGACTGGCTCACATAGGAGGGTTGCTGGTTTGCATCTGAAAACCTTTCTGAGCATGCTGGAGTATGTATGCATGCGCATGCCCGTAATCCAAGGCTGGCTGAAGCTGGGGATAAATCGTGGCATGGAGACTATGTTGGGGATGTGTGCTCTTTCTCTCTCTGAAGAAATTTTTAAAAATTAAAATGAATGATGAATTAGCCCTAGTATTACAAAACGCCCCCCCCAAACTATCATTTACAGAACTAGATGAGTGGGGTGGGTGGCAGTCACAGCAGGGATAGGAGAGTTCTCTTAAAATTCTGTACATATCGATAGGCAAGAATTCAAAGTGGAAAGCCTACTTGAGGAATTTTTAGCATTTGAAGCCGTTAGCTTTTTCCCCTACTATTTTTGTGAAGAGAAATCCCCTTTAGTAAGAGCACCTCTAGAAGATTATTAAAAGGGACAGTGTGAAACCTTCAATAATATTTAGAACTATTGCAGGAGAATATACACAATTTATTCATCGCATTTTCAAGTAACTGGCATGGGTTCCATTTCTGGCCACGTAGCACAGTACAGATAGACTTTTGTATATTAAAATTAATGAAAAAGGGGCTAAGGGGTTTCAGTAGTTCTCCCGATTTAAATACACTTAAGTAACTGTGAAAACTGGTCAGTTTACACATCAAGTCATGCCAATTTTAAACAGAAAAGTTCCATTGATATTGACCACATTTTTGGCTCCTATTAAATTGCTACATAAATATATAAAGCAAGTCTGTAATACTATATGTCTGCAAAAACATATTTTTTGGCAAACAAAAGTCTTTCCATTTCTAATCTCAATCTTCCTTACT
Organism: Tupaia belangeri chinensis; assembly: GCF_000334495.1. Taxonomy (NCBI): domain Eukaryota; kingdom Metazoa; phylum Chordata; class Mammalia; order Scandentia; family Tupaiidae; genus Tupaia; species Tupaia belangeri. Next base: position 57,293 of record NW_006207284.1, read on the forward strand.
CAGTGTTCTGAAATATTGTAAAATTACCTTTAGTTCTAAATGTCACCTAATACTCTCCCCTTCCCACCCATGTACACATCCTCCATTCCCTCATTTTGTTCTTATCCACCCCTTTCTCTTACAAATTCACATATAGAATTCTTTGGGATTAATGATGACTGCATTTTTCAGTCTCTCAAAATCCAGTGTTCCATTGTCATTGAAGCAACATCTGAAGTTTAATGTTTTGAACTAAAGACTGTAGGTGATCGAAGGCTGGCCCCCTAAAAGATATGCCCATGTTCCAACTCTGTAAGTGGGATTTTATTTGGAAGAAAGATCATTATAGAGAGAATTAGTTAAGGATTTCCAGATGAGATCATTCTATATTATCTGGTAAACTCTAAATCCAATGGCAAGTCCTTATTAGAGACACCAACAAGATACTTATGGATTGAGAAGAAGGAAGAAGGGAGAAAGGAGAAGGAAAAAAGGCCGTGTGAGATGGAGGCAGAAATTAGAGTATGCAGCCTCTAATCAGGAATTTCTGGAGCCATCGGAAAGAAGCTTAAAGATGCAAGAAAAGATTCAGCCCAGAGCCTTCAGAGGAAGCACAGACTTCCTGATTTCAGATATCTGGCCTCCAGAACTGTGTAAAAATTTCTTTTGTTTCAAGTTACCACATTTGTGGCAATTTATTACAGTAAAAAAATACAGAAACTAATGCAATGATTAAATGATGTTCATTTATTTTTCATTTGTTTTTCCAATAATAATGTGATTTAATAAGAAATACATATTTGGTTTTCATCCCAGGTTCCTGACACAGAAATTCCTTTTTTGAGATTTTTGTCACAGGGAAAGTGTGCTCACTAGAGAGACAGAGACAGAGAGACAGGAGAAGAAAAGGGAGAAATCACACCTCGGTGGAGGCTGATCACACAATCCTTTCTCCTCCACTTTCCTCCTGGGATTTTGGACATGCATGCATATGTGATCAGTGTGATTTTCAAGCCACAAGGTCCAGGACTTGAACTATAGTCAAGTTTAGCACCTTAACCAGCATGGCACCTGCTGGCCCCAAGAGCTTCTAAAACCCTGAATTTCTTGAATGATAGAGAGAAGCTTATTTTGTTATTCATAAGTCCCTTTCAACTTTATCTGAGTTTGTGATAACGAAGCTATTCTTGGGCCACAAAATCCTTTAAGATGGGGATCAGTTGCCAAAGAACCAAGCATGTGATTAGAGAGTGGGATCTTGTCATCACTCCATAACCTCTAGAGAATAGAGAAGGGCTGGAGATCAAGTTAACCACCAATGGCCAATGACTTAATCAAATATGCATATGCAATAGAACAGCTGTAAAAAATCCTGAAGGAGGAGCTTAGAGAAATTCTAAGATGATGAAACTGTCGGTGTACCTGGAAAGGGCATAGATACCCCACAACTTTCTCCATACCTTGCCCTGTAGAACTTTTTCCATTTAGCTGTAAGAGTCATATCCTTTAAAATAAACTGGTAATAGCAGGTAAACTGTATCCCTGACTTCTGTGAGCTGTTCTAAACAATTATCCAACCTGAAAAGGGGCATCCAGGGAACCCTCCACTTACAGCCTGTTGTTAAGAAGTACTTAAGAAGAACTTGTGAATGGTATCAAAGGGGTACAGGCTTGTGAGATGGTGCCCTTCACCCTCCAGGGTCTGTGCTTATGTAGGTTAGTTAGTGCCAGAACTGAATGAAATCATTGGACATCCAGCTGGTGTCCAGAGAGCTGAAGATTTGGATGTTGGTGTGGAACAAACCCTCATATTCAGTGATGTCATAAGTGTTACAGGAGTAAAAACAGCACAGATTTCCCAATTTAGCCTCTAACACAATTAAAAATAAGAATATTGGAATAAAGCATTACTAATAAAACTAGAATCCAAAGTGTTAATTTTGAATATTGTTTATAAAAATATAACAAACAGGGGTCAGCAGACGGTGTAGTGGTGAAGGTGCTGGACTCTCACATGGATTATGATGGTTTGAGTCCTGGACGTGGCAGCAGCTTGAAACTCACACTGGGTACATATGCGTGTGTGCCCAAAATCCTAAGAAGAGAATGGAGGAGAGAGGGTTGTGGTGTGGCCATCCTCTCAGTGGGTGAGTTCTCACTTTCTCTCTCTTTATCTCTCTCTATCTCTCCAGTGCATGCACCATATAGAAAAAAAAAATCTCTTTTTTTTTAAAAAAAGAAGTAACAAATGGTTTTAAATGGCATTAATGTTTAAGCATTTATTTATTTTATGTATGAATGTTGTTAATTGCCATAACAATTAAATGGAATCTGTAGCCCATAAGGAAAGATCTCTACTCTAGTTTAATATGCCGGAGATACATTTCTACAAGGTTAAAACTAAATGAAGTCAGCAAAATGCACAGTATATAATGAAATCCATGCTTTTGCCAACAAAATTAAAAGATAGCTTGATATCATGTGGCAGCCTCCTCTGTCACCTGAATGGTTTTATCAGGGATGCTTTAAAATTTTGGGGGTCTTTCTAAATTGATAATCCATGGCGTTTTTAGTTAGATTTTAATCCAGAAGCCTGCTTGGATAGATGGTAGAAAAGACAGAGGTCTAGTGTGCTTAGAAGGTTCATGTGCTGAAGAAGAGAATTTCAGATTATAGGAGGCAGTGTGTGCACTTGAGCCCTTTGAGGAAACTGAAGGCAGACCAGAAAAGACTCAAGATGGTGAGGAATTCAGTCTCAGTGATGCCCTGGACAGCAGCAACTCCATGCAGGCCATCCAAAAGACCATCATTCACAGGCTGGTAGACATCAAGGTGGTGTCTGAGACCAATGATACCAAGGTTCTGAGTTGTGGAGACAGCAGAAACAGGGTAGCCCTGTGAAGTGATAGGCCAATAAAAAATACAGAGGTCATTGCATGTAAAAAAAAAAAAAAAAAAAAAAAAAAAAAGAATGGGGCCTGAGGACATGGTCTTCCACGGTGGGAAGGAGAAGATAAAGAACATAGGTTGGACATGAGGAGTCAGAGGGCTTTGATACTGACAGAGAAAACTTATTTCCCTTTTGGTTGTATGGGTAGGTGAGTTGCAGAGTGAGAAAAAGTCACACACAACAATTATTTAATATTGGGTCATCAGAAAAATAATAACACATTTTTGTATAGAAAAACGTACCTCATGACTTTTCCAACAACCAATAGCAATATGATATAGAAGACAATGTCCTTCGATGGCAGTATATCTTGATTTATTTACCTGGCCCAATTCATCTGTCAACAGTTTCTTGAGTTTTGAGAACAGGAAGGTTGTTTTAAATTGTGGAAGTAATTGACCAGAATTAAGTTTTAAGTCCCCATGAGGAAAGACTCCCAAGCCCAAGGTAACATGCTATTTATCACTGAATAGCTGTGAGAAAGAATGGGCTAGCTCTGTGGTCCAATGTAATGTGCTGCTCAGGTGAAGCTGGAATCATTGGAAGATCACGGGTTTGATTCCCAGTTAAGTTGTACATATTGGGTATGTGATCCCATGGTCCTGATTGGCTGGGAAGTCTGGAGAGATTGTAGTGTGAGACCTCCTTGAAGGGGAGTGTTTCTCTCCCTCACCCCCATCTTTCCCATTAAAGAAATAAACTTAAATTAAAAAAAATTCATACTACAAAAGCAATGTGATTTGTTGATTATGCTTCAGACAGCTAAAGAAGACCAAGGTTATGACTAATAAAATAGGTCTGCAAATATTCATTTCTAAAATAAATAAGGTAAAACTAGATTCATTAGGATTGAGGCATTCATTTCATAAAGAAAATGATTAATGGATAATTAAAATGCCACGCACCACTGATTATTAGTGACAATTTCTATTTCTACAGTATTCAAAAATGCAGAAATTGATTTAATTAAATTCACTTTAGCCAGCACCTCGTAAGAGTAAAGTAAATGGCCTGTGGCGGCTATGCATGACCACATGGTGTTGTAAGTTATTTCTCGTGTGCTTTCCTGAAAGTATTTCGTCTCGCCACCAGTGCTTTATTGAGTTTTAAAAAATCTGGATGTCCAACCAGATTTTGAACCAACACTCTTGGTTCAAAATGACTATATTTCATATCCATGTGAACTCTATCAGCTTTTTCACGGAAGTCCATGTATTGGTGTAATTCTAAGAACTTAGCCTGGCATCGGCTCTAACAATTGATGTGCAAACTTTAGTCACCATGGCCCTCCCTGTCCCCTGCTTTGTAAAATGCTGCCCTGTAGAATGTCGCCACTGTGGCACACTCCGTGAGCTACAAGTACTCTAGCTACCTCACTTTCACCAGTGCCAAATTCCCTGAGTGACAGGGAACAATGAAGGCCAGCTTTGTTTTGGTCTATCCTTGCACAAGGTTTCAAAGGGTGCAGAGAATGTATATGTTTAACTGATGTGTTCAGTCACTGGAGCTCTCACGAGCTGGTCTGCAATCAGGTGTAGGCAGTGTGTGTGTCTGTGTGTGTGTGTGTGTGTGAGTGCGAGTTTGTCTATGAATGTGTGTATATGTGTATGTGTGTACATGTCTCTGTGTATGCACATGCATGAATATGTGTCTTTTTGTATATGTATATGTGTGCACACCTGCGTATTAATCTCTGTGTGCATGTGTGACCAGGTGTATGTATATCCATGTGCATGTATGCACATGCGTCTCTTTGTAGGTATGTGTATGTACATTTATTTGCATGTGTGTGTTCTGTTTATATGCATGTGTGTGTGTGTGTGTGCAAATGTGAGTGGTGTGTGTGTGTGTGTGTATGTGTGTGTATAGGCAGGTTTTCACCAATCAGAAGTGAGCCTCTCAGCTGCCTGTACTAGGGTTGGTCAATGCCCTTCAGCAGAGTAACCCAGGCTCCATGGCTCCTGGTCTTTCCCTGTATACTCAGGTAACCTCCATGCCACTTTTTTCTAGGACTAAGTACCCCAGGTATTGTAATTCAGCTTCTTTTACCTCTCCACAAATATTCTGATTGAAAAATTAGAAACTGGCATTTAAGGCTGCCAGTATACTTAACCTAAAACTGCATTTTGACCATGACCAAGAGGAAAACGAACATTTGGGCTCCCTGTCCTATTGAACAGAGCCCCTGAATTGAAAAATTAATATCAAGGGCACAATTATATGCAAATCAATGTTATAAAGTAAAATCTTATAATATTTCTCATTTTTAAAACAGAAAAGCTATACCTCTTTTTGTTTATGCTGCATCAGGGACATTTGTCCTCTGTCCTTACAAGAGACTATCCTATTTTCTTGACTTTTATAATATTACTATGTCTTTTCTTCCATTAAATGATGCTAATAGCTTATGGCCCTCTTGTCTTCCTTTCTTCAGTCATAGGTTTACCTCTAGATTATGGAACTGACTTGCACCTTGTCACCACACATCAATCCTCCACAAATTAAATAATCAGTTAGATATATAATGAGATCATGTAGTCAGTCCCTTGCTTCTCCCTCAATTATCAGGATTCTCAATGCAGTTAGAACTAGACCCAAACTCTCTAGCAAAGTTTATGAGGCCAAACGCAATCGGGCTCCTCATACAGGGTTGTCTGATAAAGTCATACCAACACTGAATTTGCAAATCCTGAACCACCACTCATAGGAGATACATAGGGTGAGGTTACAGTGAGACTATGGTCACCACATTTTCCTCAAAGGTCAATCCATTGCCTTGCCTTGTTTTGTGTTTAAAGATACCATATTTAATATGTAATGATGATTCATTAATGCTGAATTCATGGCCAACAGAACTACCACTCACCTGAATAAAGCTTATCTAATACACATACTTTCTCTGTAAGGTACACCACAGCCTTCTTGACTCAGGAGCATGAGTCGACACCTGACTAATTTACATAGTGATATCACCAACAAAAATGTGAAAAATGCAGCACTTAGACCTTCAACAGGACACTTGAGACGAGAAGGCAGAGAGTCGCCTTGTTAAACCTCAGCAGAGAACACATGCACTGGGAGACTTCACATTGTTTGCCATTCCGAGCATGTTTGCAAGGGACAACAAAGTAGTGTGGATGTTGATATGGGGTACAAATTAATTTCAGTGAGTAGGCAAACTTGCAAATATGGAAATTGCAAATAGAATTGATTGTATTTCTAACTTCATCTCCTAGGAATATCCCTTTTGTTTGTTACAAACTACAACTACCCTGGCTTCTATGTTTTTCAGTCATGTGAGCTCATTCCTATCTCAGAAGCTTTGCACTTGTCCTCTTAACCTGGATCACACTTCTTTACTGTCATGCTGATCCCAAGTGGCTTCCTATACAAATTGTCTATCTCCTCCTTGTCCTTCTTTGATCTGATTCCTCTGCTAAATTTCCCTCCTAGCTTCCACCTCTTTCAGGTTTTCCCACGTTGCTGCCTCCCCTTTGAGAAACATGGCACCATGAGAGCAGGGACTTCTCTCTCACTCGACAACACATTCCCCCATCCCTGAAAAGGCCAGGCATAGCAGGTGCTCAGAACATAGTAGTTGTATGGCAACTGTTTTCTTCAGATACATTTTTTGGCTAAATAGAAAGCAAAGGCACACTTTTACTTTTATTACACTCAGAATTCAGAAGAGTAAATTACAGGTCTATGTAAGTCTGAAATTGAAGGTCCCCTGCTCTTAGAAACCACCCTTGTATTGCAAATGGAGTCAGGATGGTATTAGTCTGGCTCCCTTACCTCTCAACTTACCATGTTTGAAGGGCATAGGGTAAACAACTTATGTTATTGTACTGCACTTGTTACATAATTATGACTTTGCTCTTTGGCACCATGGCATGTAATATGCATATGTGTGTGTGACAGTTTGGTTTTGTCAATGAGCCACTACTGTCTACAGCCCTTTAAGAGAAAGGAGCACCTGGTCAGCTAGCGCTGCCCAGCTAGCCAGCCCTGCTATGAATGGCCTTGATTCAGGCTGGTGAGCACTGATGGCCTTGGCTTAGCTCAGCCTCGGCTCAGCTCAGTTCAGCTTCTGTGCTGTGAGCTCCAAGAGAGAAGAAACTCTTCTGTGAGTGTTCTCCATGTTCGTTACTAGCTCAAAGAGGGACATGGCACTTGCGAGCATCACTATGAGCTTTAAGAGCCTAGTAAGAGCTTAACCCAGCCAATAACAATGTAACATCAGTGCCTCATGTCTTTTTCCAACTCCCTTTGTCTCTGTATGAACCAGACTCTGTATGACTGTTCTTTCAGAGGAGGAAAGAATCTTATAAAACAACAATCTACACAGTTCCATCCCCTGACTTTTTTCCTCATGTTGCGATTTTATTTAGTCACATAACCTCGCATGCCATCAATAAATCAATAACAGCATCTCAAATTAAAAATGGCCCTGCAATTTTTTTTGAGTTTTTTTTTTTTGCTAAAGGGCACATGCGCTCTCCAGAAAGACAGAGACAGAAAGAGAGGGGGGAAGGGCCATGCCACAATCCCTTCTCCTCCATTTTCCTCTTGCAATCTTGGACTTGCATGCACATGCACCCAGCATGAATTTAAGCCACCAATTCCGGGACTCGAACGAGGGTTGACTATATGAGAGTCCAGCAACATAGCCATTATATCAACTGCTGGTCCCGACCCTGGAATTATTAGAGGTAAAGGGATTATATTAGGCAATTTTGACAGAATATCGATATAGGTGGCTATTCTCTTTATTCCCAGATGAAGAAGATGATTTCCCTTCCTTAAACTAAGGTGATATGCACTAAAAGAAGGAATCATTTTGATCAGTCCTGGGGAGTGCTTTCAGAGATAGTTAAATACGGAAAAGATATGCAGAAGCAGGTTAGAGGAGACAGGATTGCTTTGGAACACTAGAATTCAACCTGAGGCATTAAATATAATAATATAACAATCTGGGGACATAAACTATAACTTAGCAGGAAAGAGCAAGAGATGAGAAGTTTCCAGAAGAAGTATATAAATAAAAATTTTAGACAAACAAAAATTTATGATAAGAAAGGGAGTGAGCAAGAAGCTGAAAAACAATTAGAAAAAAATGTTTAATGGGGAAGAGTTTAATAATTAATAAAGCATCAAAGTTGGGAATCCGTTTGAGGTAGGAATGCAAATACAGCTTTCTGCTGAGTTGAACTTCAATTCTCTCACTGACGTGAGCAGAGAACATTGACCCTGGTCACAATTTAGCCTCTCTTAAAGCAAAGGAGCAGAGTCTGTATTTCAGTTCTACCTTGTCCTGCTGTTCTGGGGATCTGCATTATTTCTATCAATTCTAAACTACTCTCTTCCACCGAGTTGAGGAGAGACATAGATCCTCAACACCATGTTTAATGTGAATCTAAACTTTCAGACAATTCTTTTGAACTATATTATGTCTCAACAAGAAGATGAAACGACGACAACATCAAACACACTAGAGAACATCTCTCTAAATGAGAAGTGGTGGATTTCTGTTCTCGAAGTTCCCAGTTGATTCTTCACATGTCTATTTTGCTAAGAGGTGAACTCAGATACGAGCATGGGAAAGCATAGGCACCTGAGTCCTCTGATAAGGAAATTTTATCTCCTGTGTATTAAAGATGAAATGAGGGCTCCAGCAATTTAACTTCAACCTGCAAGGAAAAAGATTCTATTGTCCAGGTACTGATCAGTGCAGATTTTCATGTTTTCTTAGAAACACAAAAAAGTTTGCTCCGAGGATAACTATGTTGTATTCCTTTAGGGCTTGTCTGTACACAATGAAAACAGAAACCAAGAGAATCCTAGTCCCTCCTGTTAGCTTCCTTTTAAAACTTCCAGTGGTTTCCACTCCAAACCATATTTGCCCAGGCTTCTATTTAGGAATAATCTACTTACCACAATATTCAAAACAATTTAGCAAGCCTGGGAAGAGTTTGATGACAGGGAGTTGGTGAACGAAGAGACATAGAATCACAATATCCCCACCCCATTGGTGCAGAAACTATATTTTCCACTGAACTAGCCAAGCCCCAGGGCCTCTTTAGAAGAACCCAACCTCACAAATGAGTGTCTTTCAAGTTCCTTAACTGGATATTTTGAATTTTGCATCACACTGTGACTATCATGAGTAAAGCAACCAAATAAGTGCCATCTCTGACCATACAAACCATAGAAAAGTAACAACTAAAATCCAAACAGTTCATAAACTTTACACCATAGGAAACAATGAAGAGTAAGTCTGTTGTTGATCTACAAATAAAAACAAATCTGCGGTATAAGTGAGCTTTGGAATTAGCAGGTGGCAAAGTGGTTACAATGCTGGATTTCCACACGGCCAACTAGGGTTTGAGTATCAGACCTGGCAGCTTGAAACTAACACTAGGCATGTATGCATGCATACCCAAAATTCCAAGAGGAGACTGTAGGAGAAGAGATTGTCGCATGATCATTCCACCTGCGGGGTGATTTCTTGCATTCTGTCTCATCCGCAAGTACACATGCCCTATAGCAAATACATCTCTTAAAAATAAAATAGTGAGCTTAATTTTATAGTTGTTGTTTGGGAAGGGGGCACCAAAGGAGATGAAGACCAGCCAGCAATTGGCCAGGAGATGGCATGGTGGCTAAGGTCGCTGGATCCCAACCCATCTGCATGGTTTGAGTCCTGGACTTGACAGCTTGAAAATTACATTTTGTGCTTATGTACCCAGCATGTTTTTCAAACTGCTGGGTCTGGGACTAGAACCTTACAGTCAACCATATGGGATCCAGTTGCCTTAACTACCATGTTACCTGGCTGGCCCAGCCTCATAAGATCTCGCCATTATACTGGTGACCAGGCTTCCAGCACATGAACATTTAGGGACTAACCACTGTCCAAATCATAGCACTGGAGGACATTGATGGGCCCTATCATTGTCCTGGATTCTTTCTCTCCTATTTCTGTTGGTGGGAGAAGTACACAGCTCCTCCCACCTGACTCTGGGATCTGCCTTGGAACCTCTGTTGACCCATGAAACATAGGCAGAAGTGTGTGCTAGTCACAAGCAGAGACTTTCTGCTCCCTCTCTTCTGGTTCTGCCTCTATCTATGGGAACCTGGCCCTCAGTAGTAGGTAGAACTGTACCTAGGATCTGGACTCTGAGGTAAGATGAGAGGTACAGGGGCCAGCAGGTGGTGTGGTGGTTAAGGAGGCTGGACTCCCACATGGCTGATCGCAGTTCAAATCCCAGACCTGGGAGCTTGCTTTCTCACTTTCTTTCTCTTTCACTGTTTCTCTCTGGTCTCCGGTCAACTTCAAAAAAATAAAATAATGACAATGAATAAAATTAAATAAAAAATAATTTAAAAAAAAAGATGAGCAGTGCAGAAGTCAACTTAGCCTGCAGCTTGAAGTCAAGGCTAGCCAGACTCAGAGGGATCTAGCAGAACTGCAGCTGACACATAGAGCCAAGAAAGAGAAATAAGTGCTGGTACCATAAGCCTAGAAGCCAGTGATTTTTTTGAGTTGCTACCACAACAAAGTTGATACAGATTCCCCTTGATTTAGGGGTTACATCTGATAAACCTGAAGCTGAATCTACTGCAAGTAAGAAATTCACTTCATATACCTAACCTACTGAACATCATAACTTAGGCTAGCCTACCATAAACATGCTCAGACTACTTATATTAGCCTACCATTGAGCGAAAGTACCTAACACAAAGCCCATTTTATAATAAAGTTATAAAGAATTTTTAATCAACATCCTAAGTACCATTTCTACTGAATTAGAATCACTTTTGCTCCCTTATAAATTGATATAAATGTAAGATTATTAAGTCAAATCATCCCAAGTCAGAGACCATCTGTATATGAAATCTCTCTTGAAAACAAATTCACCATAGAGCTGAAGTGTTGCGAACTGTACCAAGCCAATAATCCAAAACACTTTCAGTTTATTTTTTGTCAGATAATGACATCTACTGAACAAGTCTGACCTTGGTACTGAGTTATAATGAAAGCCAACCTTGAACCAGATTTTCCCACACATATGTAAACAGTTATTACATAGGTCTGGACTAGGAAGTGTGTCCACAAATGGTGCTTAGGGAAGTTGCAGCCTGTTTCCTTATAGTGTTTCACCCACCACTGCTCATGAACGATTTGTTAGAGATGGATACTGAGCAACCCAGAGACAGGACTCTTACCTTTTTTGTGATTACTGGGCAGTTAAAACTCTTTGTAACATGGCCTGGGCATAGGGCTTTCAGGAATCAAGATTCATGCACTATGGCTAAAGAAAAAGTCACAGGTCTTGCTAAATTTGTAAATATTTTATTTATTTATTTATTTATTTATTTCACTATAGGGTGTGTGTGCTCTCTAGAGAGTGACAGAAAGAGATAGACAGAGAGGGAAAGTGAGAAATCACCCCCCCTCCCAGCGGGAATGGCCATGATACAATCTCTTCTCCTTCTTTCTCCTATCAGGATTTTGGGCATGCATACACATGTGCCTGATATGTTTTTCTGGTCACTAGATCAAGGCCTCAAACCCTGATCACCTTGACCCCCGTGCCACTAAACCTAGTTCATGAAACAATAGTGAAAATCTCTAAATATATGTAAGTAATCCATATATGTCAAATATCCAATATCTTGAATTTTACCAGTGAAGCTCTTTCTAACATTTATTAAGCTTATTAGAAAATTATTCATTTCACATATAAAGCAATTTCTGTTATTTGCAAAATTGGATATTAGATGGCCAAAATGCTTGCTGAGCCTGCCTCTGGAGTGCAATCCTTCTAATAGAATACCAACTGTCCATTGTTGGTATCTTCAGTTGGGAAATCTGCCCTTGGAAGTTCAAATTTAAAGTAGCTTGTATATAGTAATATATAAAAATCACACAAGTCTAAAGTATTTTGGAGTAAATTGCAGACTTCATAACATGGAGATTACCAATTGCTCTTCCCACCAAAAACAACCACCACCACCACCACCAAGAAAAACAAACCATCTGGTCTTCCATATCATGGTTAGAGTCCTCCCTGGCTGTGACAGTTTGATCATGGAAACTAGCTCTGGGACTTATACTTCAAGCCAGGATCACAGAAACAAACATTTTGGAATGAAAAAGAACTACTGGGAGCTGGATTAGAAGATCTAAGTCAGACAGACCAGGGCTCACACCCCCAACTCAAGTAGAGGAAATAACAGAGTAGGAACCAGATGGCACTAGTTTGGTATCAGATACTGGAGAACATTTTTATCATCCCACACTTCTCCTGTTGGGTGGCCAACAGAGGTCCTGAGAATCTTGTCATACCTGAAACGTCCTAACAGGCTATAGAACACACAGGTGTATCACAGTTACAAGTGGTCAAGCACATCTCTAACTTCCCCAGTCTTGCAGAAATTGCTGATTCTTTGACACTGACTGAGTACTTTCCCGGCCAGCAAGTGTTCTAGATATGAGAGATACCAGAGATGCACATTCAGACAAGTCACAACCATCATGGGGAAGTTCACAAAATTGGGCAGGGCTTCTTAATCTGGGCCCATGACTAGGATGGGCTTCAGTGTCTGTGAACAACCTGAACATCTACTTTCTTTTCAGCACATGCATGTGTGTGGAAGATTGTGTGTATGTATGTACCCACTATCTCAGAGAAGTATTTCTATTGTTCATTAGATTCATAAAAGAACCTATGGCTCAAAAAGATTGAAGAAATACATTCCCATGACTCTATAATAGATTCATTTACTCAGGCTTTGTTCTGGAAGTTCAAACTGTAGACCACATAAGAATATACTCCTTATCCAATGACCAAAAATAAAGGCGTTTATACACTGTAACTGGGATAGTTAAGAACTTATTTCAAAAATGTCCTCATAACAGGACAAATAACTAATAAAAATAGTGTTATAACAAAGGAAACACCAACCCACATAATTATAAAACTTAATCACAGACCCAACAAAGCAAGAGCTCAAGATTGCTTTGATATGTGTTGATATCCACAGAGTAATAATAACAACTCACAAGTTTCATTTTAATCACCAATTGCCTCTTCATGTCAAGTACAAAGTACACTGGGAAGAATTTACAGCCACGATTTAGCTATTTACAGCTCCCTGTTACTCTGTTGCCTAGGATACACATCAAACATAAGATGATCAACACATAGGTAACAGGGACACTTCTCAAACTGTTCATGTCCATTTAGCAAAGAGCATAGCTGATATCACTGAAACTCATGGTCTAAGAAACTATGTGCTACTCATTTATGGTTTCTATAGCCCAGCCACATCCCCACATATCCCAGTTTAAGAAGCAAAAGCAAGGGATCGGCAGTTAGCGTAATGGCTGTGTCGCTGGACTCCCATGGAGTCAACCATGGTTCGAGTCCTGGACCCAGTGGCTTAAACTCACGCCGGGTGCATGTGTGTGCGTGCCCAAGATCCCAAGAGGAGAATGGAGGAGAAGGGATTGCAGTGTGGCCATCCCCCCTGGGGGTTGATTTCTCACTTTCTGTCTCTCTGTCTCTCTCTGTCTTTCTGGCAAGCGCATGTGGCCTATAGCAAGAACTTCTAAAAGCAAAAAAAAAAAAAAAAAGAAGAAGAAGCAAAAGCAAGAGTTTAACCTTTCTGAGATTCAGTCCTTTCCACATATGAAATGGGAATAATAATATATACATTGAAAGGTTCTTGGGAAGTTTGGATGTCAATTGTTGGCTAAGTCACATAACACAATCATGGTATCTAGTTCCTGGCATGTTCTCAGTAAGGTATTAAAATCTGTCTCCATCCCAATCTTCCATTAAGGTCTGTGCTTCTCAAAAGGTGTAAAAAATTTTGAATAATCACCATGAACTTGTTAGAAATGGAAACTTTCAAGCTCACTCTAAACTAACAGAATGAGAAATTCTGGTGGCATTCATAGTTTAACAAGCCCTCCATAAGATTCTAATTAAGAACCACCCATGTAGATAAACCACTGGGCAGTGCTATAGTAAACTATAATACTGTTGGGTAAAGCATTAGATGGGAGGGCCGTCAGCTAAATACTGTGAATATGCCACCAAGAAAAGCAACTGTGGGAGTTGTGTAGGATGAGAAAGAAGATCTCCTGCAGGAATGGGGGTCGTTGATGGATGTGCCCAGGAATGGGCGAGTCGAGTCACTCAAGTCCACCAAGGCTGGTGGAGGGGCAGACAGCATCATTAGGCTCCTGTGAGACTCTGAAATTCAGAGTAACAGTGGGAACAGGGCTTGGAGACACTGGGGGGTGGTATGAAATATCAATAGATAGAACAGGGAGAATAATATAATTGTGTACTCTGCTCTGCTTGGAAGAACAAGGAAAGGAGACCCACAGGCAATTCATCTTATTTCTCCTTCTAAAATCTATTTCTCTGGTTTGATAGGAGTGGATAAACCCAGTAGCCCATCAGTTCAATAGTGAATAAAAATCCAAAAATAGAAGTTAGCTCTAGCAAAATTTGACTTTGGGTTTATTGAATCCATTTTTCTTTTTAACTTCGCCCTCTCTCCATCCCCTGCTATCTTTTCATGGTGTACTACACTTCAGAATCATCAATGTTTGCAAGGTAAGAATGGTTACTCTCATCTGAGAAACAGTTTCAAACTAAGTTTCTCTGTTCCTGCCTTCAACTATTGTTCATTCATAGTATCAGGGCCTCAAACAATGGGGAGAAGGCAGCTGGCTCTGGACTGTGACTCATGAATGATTTTAATAGTCACTATTATGGGCTTAATGTTTGTGTCCTCCCCACTCCGCCCCCAGGCCCCCAATCTCATATGCTGAAATCCTGGCCACCAATGTGGCAGTGTTGGGAAGTGGGACTTTGGGAAGTATTAGGTCATGAGAGTGGAGCCCTTATGAATGGGATTTGTGCCACTGGAGGAAGACTCCAGAGAATGCTCTCTCTTTCTTTCATGTGAGAATACGTTGCCGATCACCTGCAACCTGAATCTCAGAAGAAAGTCTTGGGACCAGCAGTTAGTGTAATGGCTATGTTGCTGAACTCCCATGTAGCCGACCACAGTTAAAGTCCCAGACACAGTGGCTTAAACTCACTCCGGGTGCGTGTGCGTGCATGGCCAAGATCCCAAGAGAAGAATGGAGGGGAAGGGGTTGTGGCGTGGCCATCACCCATTCCCCCTGGGGGGTGATTTCTCACTCTTTCTATCTCTCTGTCTTTCTCTGTCTTTCTGGTGAGCGCACACACCCTATAGCAAAAACCTCTCCAAAAAAAGTAGAAGGAGGAGGAGGAGGAGGAGGAGGAGGAGGAGGAGGAGGGGAAGGAGGAGAAGAAGAGGGCGGGGGAGGAG
>NW_006207284.1:73044-77305 GCF_000334495.1 Tupaia belangeri chinensis
AGAGGGAGAGGGAGAGGGAGAGGGAGAGGGAGAGGGAGAAGGAGAAGGAGAAGGAGAAGGAGAAGGAGAAGAAGAAGAAGAAAGTCTTTACCAGAACCTATTCATACTGTCATCCTGATCTCAGACTTCAGAACCCTGATAAATGAATGTCTGTTGTTTAAAACCCATGCAACCTATGATACTTCATTAAAAAGCCCAAAGGGACTAAAATAGTCACAATGTACAGGATGAGCATGATGCTCTGGCCCCATATTCTGTGTCTACATTCTGAATCACTTATTTCAACCCTGATGTTAATATTCAGAAACCTCAGGCCTCTCACTGAAGTGCTGAGATGCCTCTTTCCACCTCTGTCATTCACTGACAAATGACTCTATGTAGGAAGCTTTGAAGGCCAGAGAACTATTGCTTCACTTATGATGGAAAAGGTACCTACTCCAGAAGAATAATCAAGAAACAATCAACAAACTGAACAAAAGTGAGGAGCTTTACTCCTTCCTTCACCCATTACAAAGTAGAAGAAAATACAGAAGCCTTGTTTCTACCCTACCACTCTAAGATTGCATGGGCTTTTTCTCCTAGTATCATAGAGCTCTTAAAGCCACAGACAGAAAAAAAAAAAAAAAAGCTTTTTAGAACAGATATTATTTTATAAAGAAGCAATATTCCATATCCATAGCTGCAATCCCCACACTATGACTCATTTTTTCTAAAGAAATGCTTGAAATTTGAAACTTCTAGTACAAACAAATACTTTGGGCATTCACCATCTTGAAGCTTGCTAAAATAGCTTGCCTTCAGTAGGGAGGGGAAAAGAGCAGAAGAAGTTGAGGAGGAATTTCACTAAAGCAGGTATGAGAAGGCCGTGACCCCAGAGGGCATGTCTGAACCCAGAGCCTGCAGGGTCAGGCCTGCCTGCAGGATGCTCACTGAGTTCAAGGAGAAGATGAGATCAGCACAGAGAGATGCACAGCAGGAAGAGAAAATGGAAGCCTGAAGCACAGGCCCAAGCTGGACAGATAGTGAGAGACAGGGTGGGAGTGGGGTTCAGACTGGAAAAGTGGAAAGACATCCAAGAAGGAGGCACTAGAGGAAGTACATCTTCTTGAAAGGTTTTTTTAACAGCTTCTCTAGCTTTAGCTGTAAGGATACAGAGGCATGGCTAGGTTGTAAGACACAGAGGCTAACAGAAATAGTAAGACAGACTAATACAAGCACTTACATGAATTTTGACTGGCCTGTAGAGTTTAAGAAAGAGCCGATATCCTGTGTGCGATATACTACAGTTTATGTATAATGTTATCACTGGGAAAAATAGGGAGAAGGATATGTTCTGTATTATTTCTCACAACTTCAGACAAATCTAGAATTATCTCAAAACTAGGTAAAAAGCTTTAAAAATGAGCTTGCCTTTATAAATCAGAAGATTTCACATAAAAACATTATTTTCCAGCTTTGCTAGAAAAGTTAGAAGATTGGGCAGCACTGGCCCATTCCATATCCCTACAATTATAACATGTTTGATAACAACCAGAAGAAGCAGAGAAGCCTTTGATTCTTTGAGATAGGCACTCAGCTCCACCTTACCCCATAGCCCACACAGCCTGATCCACTAGTTATGTTACTCGCTAGTCCCAAAAGATAGTATATTTTTCTCACTCTTCTAGAAAGAGTGAAGGAATTGAAGGCAGGTTTTCTGAAAGGTCAACTAGTTCACAACTTTGTCTGGAGCAAAATATGGTATTGTGAATAAAATAACAAGGACACCCCACCATCCTAGTGCCCTCGCACGTAATAGGTATCATTACATTATTCTTCTATGGTAGCAGAACCACTTAGGATGGGTTCCAAGAAAAATCAATGACATACTAAATGTTGTGCTATAGCAATTTCTGTCATAACCCAAGAGCCATATAAAATACAGTGAGTTCTTAAAGCTATACATACTCTGAAATTATTTATGAAGCAAATTAAGTAAACCTAATTTACGAAAATGGAACTATCTAGACCCATGGTTCAATTGGAAGTTTCCATATATGAAGGGTGTCACTCCCAATTGAGTCTGCCTTTTGGTTTTGTGAAGTTAAAACATTTTTCACATTAGAAACCTGTCCTCTTTGGTTTCCACATGGCAAATTACTCAAGTGGAATCATTTACCCCACAGGCGATGCAATGTTCCCATTATCACTAAGCAACAAAGGGCAAAAAAAGCCAATGGGGCAAAGACAGGGAGGATGAATTCAGGTCATTCCTTGTTGCACCAAAATGGCATGAAATTAACTCATATATTTAGGTCCATCGTTGTATATGTTAAGAGATACCTCCGACAACCCCCATTCTGTTCAATATGTGGCCCATCCTTCCTACCTTCACCTTTCATGTGCACACAGTGATGCTCTCTCCATTGTACTATGAAAATGAGATTTACCTCCTAAGGAGTTTAGTATGGATGGGATATTAAAGCACACAATTAATTAATAAGGAGGAAGCATGATATTCTTTACACATTCTTTAACAGGAGACGGACAATATATTTAAAATCCAGGGGCAGATGTAGGTGCTGGCCAACAGTCCATCCAGTGAAGTCAAAGATTCACTGACACTCTTGTGTCCTCTCTCCCTAGTGTTGAACTTTGACCCACAATATGCTCTCTGTGCTTAGTTGTTTTATAAATCAATAAATACACAAACCAAGCTGTTTCTGTCCATTATGTCCTCAGATTGGTTGAATTTGGTTACGCAGGTTAACCCAATCTGATAGGCCCCGCCCCCGACTCTGCCTCAGTTCACAGTGGCAGAAGTGGGTTATTAATGTTGCCATTTGTACTGTGTTGCAGACAAAAGAGTACATATTACACTTGGCAATCCTCAGAATATGCCAAGTGTAGATTTAAGATTTAGCTGTCTCTAGCGGCTGTTGATCTGACTACAGCTCATGCATTTGGAAAAATAAATGACAAAAATGAGGTGCTTGCTCTGCTGTAGTAAAAGTAACAACTCCAATATTGAAACCAAATAATTTTATGTGAGCTATAGGATTGGTCTGTACTGTGTGGGGCATCAGCTGGACACTACTACAAGGCATCTGGTGAGGTCATGGGTCCCCTCCAAATTTTTTGCTGCAGGACTGTGAAGACCAGCTGGCAGAGCAGCTGCAGGCCCAGGTCACTTTGGGAGCCAGCTGACCATAACTCCCTCAGATAATACATTTATGGGTCAAAGTGGCTCTGTTCATACTTTGAAGAAGTGTATTTGGTCACTAGGGGTTCCATTGATCACTGGGCTACAGAATGTGCAAGTAATTTACCGCTTCCTTAATTAAGCTGAACTCCAATCTCCAAATACAGCTTGACCTCAAAATGGTGTTTTTATTTCTTATTCAAATACTTCATTGCAACCACATGTCCCTTGCCTTTACAAAGTAAAGCTCTTTTAACAAAGGTTTTGAAAGGCAACTATGATCTCTTCCCATGTTTGAAATTATGCATTAATTTTGAATGGCTCGATAGTTATAGGAATAGACACAGATATAGATCCAACAAGGTTTGATTCCCAGGGAGAAATTTATCTGCACAAAACTAAAACATTCTTGTGAGTGGCAGACTGTAAGCAACATAGTTTGATTTTGAGAACGAAATAAATGCATCAGGCTGATAATCTCATAGAGAAAAGTATTTCCATTTTTCATTTAGTGATGGTTTTCCCTGCAACTAAAAGATCTCAAGCTTCTGTTTGGCTCTGATAAAGCTTGGGTCTCTCCTTTCTTTCATGGTATGGCACGTTATTATGTAAACAAATATCTGGAGAACATTTTCTCTGTCCTAGGAGCTATGTGTTGCTCTGGTCCAGCGAAGAGAAAGACAGCTGAAACCTTTCTTTTGGAGGATGAAACTGTGGAAATTCCATCCTAGTCATCTTTTCCCAGCAAGTGCATATGTCCTAGTTTCCAGATTCCAGGAGATGGGCTATTTCCCTTAATAGAGACATATTATTTCTCACATGGGCTTAACAGAAACACCCTTTGGGTTTGTTTGAAAGCAATCACCAATCAAACACTAAAGGGGAAAAAAAAAAAACACGTATTTTTTTTTTTTTGGAGAGATTTTCGCTATAGGGCGCGTGCGCTCGCCAGACAGACAGAGAGAGACATAGAGACAGAAAGCGAGAAATCACTCCCCAGGGGGGATGGTCACGCCGCAATCCCTTCTCCTCCATTCTCCTCTCGGGATCTTGGGCATGCACGCACACGCGCCCGGCGAA
>NW_006207284.1:77979-146686 GCF_000334495.1 Tupaia belangeri chinensis
ATAGGGCGCGTGCGCTCGCCAGACAGACAGAGAGAGACATAGAGACAGAAAGTGAGAAATCACTCCCCAGGGGGGATGGTCACGCCGCAATCCCTTCTCCTCCATTCTCCTCTCGGGATCTTGGGCATGCACGCACACGCGCCCGGCGAAAACACGTATTTTTTGAAACAGCTTTTTCACATTTACAAAATCACCTTCTGGATTTCTGAGAACTTGGCACTTATAAAAGAGGGAAGAAGTTGTCTTCTGTGCTCTTGGTGAGAAGGATCACAGCAAATGAAATCACAAGTTTCTTAAAATGTTTTAGATTGGGATGATTTGGGTTCACCCACAACTGTTTAAAAGAAGTTACAGAGGTGGGGGGGGGGCTAATGTCCAACTTGGCATTGAAAATAATCTGCTTTGGCATTATGCAAAGAAAAAAATTGTATCTAAATAGCCACAACATGCAGAATTTTAAAAAGATTATACATTTGTTTCTTCCATGAGCAAGAGAGAGAAACACCCTCTCCCCAATAGGATCTTCATGCCTCCATCCACTCCCAGCTTCAGCCAGCCTGGATCATGGACACACAGGATCCTGGTGTATTCAGAGAGATCCCCAGATACTAATCCAGACCTTTCCCACGTATGTCAGTCTTACACAATGCTGTGTCATTGTGTGGCTCCTATACACAACATTTACAGGCTATTTTTGTTTATTTGTTTGTTTGCCCTAGTCTTATCTCTCTATTTGGCCCAGACTCACTAACCCACTATCCCAAGCTTGTGTGAGAAAATATCTCATGTCTCAACCAAATGAGTTTTTCCTAGAGAACACTAGTTCCAAAGGAACATACAACTTCTTGACTATAATAAAAAAGAGACTTCCAAGTGTAGCATCTTTTTATTTTACAAAATTCCTTTCCCTTCCAAACATTTAGTTTTGCATGTATCTGTGGATGGGCCATACTTAGGATGAGAGTGAGAAATAAAAGTATCTGTAAAAAGATTGCCAGATATGCCAGATATTCTGCTTTAAAATGGTGCTTAAAATGAAAAAAAAAATAATTCTTCCTTTTTCTTTCATATGAATAATAAAAATATCTTTTATTTCCCCCAGAGGGTATATTTTAAAAGAAAAGGAAGGTATTTTTTGTTCTTTCAAGGATCATAGGTAATTGTTTTCCACTGGACTCACCGGGCTGTTCTAATTATTGAGCCCCAACAGTTGGCACTTTGCTCTGATTGGCCCCAGATAGCCCAGAAGGGTCAATTCTCCAAGCATTTCATGATTTTCAATATCTCAAATGGCAATTTCCTGGTTGTCTCCAAAGACATGTGCTTCTCTCCCTTAAGGTGAGCCCGTAGCCCTTCTAAAGACATCAGCACATGGAATCAGCTCCTCGCCCACTTTCCTAGGTTGATTTTTGAGCTCAGTAGGTGGGTCTGACAACCACCCCTGTAATGGCTGAGTGGTGACAGGTGTCCTTCCATCAGAAAGCTGACACCATGCACAATGAAGGAAATATGCTAATCCAGGACTTTGGGATGGGAGCCCCAGGCTTTGTGACCTCTCATTTGAGAGGCCTCAGTGGGCCTTTTACAATATAAAACTATTGTTTTACTAGACCTCCAATGGGAGGATTCAGAGGAGAACCACAATATAGATCAAAAGATGGAAAACAGGAACTGGAAGTAAAGGCTAACTAGCTCTGGTATTATTTTGCCTGGAGAAGAGAAGCCTGGAAGTGGAGTGGGTCAAGTAGGCCATAATGGCAGAAGAGCTATTATGTCATGAATGTGACCAGCTGTTCAACATTGTCAGTAAGGAGAAAAAGAGTAGGGAAAAATGAGTTTAACCTGCAATGTGAGAAATCTGTTTGACTAAATAAAACATTTCAAACAGTAAGGACTGCTAAACATGAAAGTTAGTGGTAAGAAGACATTTCTTGGATGAACTTCAAAAGTAAATTTTTTTTAGTCAAGTCGTTTTCTTTTTTTTTTTAAGAGAGATTTTTGCTATAGATCATGTGTGCTCTCCAGAGAGAGAGATAGAGACAGAAAGCCAGAAATCACTCCCGCCCCAGGGGGAGGGGAAGGAGAATGGCCATGCCATAATCCCTTCTACTCCATTCTCCCCTTGGGATTTTTGGCACACAAGTACATACTGCCAGTGTGACTTTCAAGCCACCGAGTCTGGAACTAAAATTGCGGTTGACCATGTGGGAATCCAGCGATGTAAACATTATGCCATCTGCTGGTCCCCAGGAAGTTTTAAGACACAGAGAATAGATAGAAAAAATATTTATATATGTTCCACTTCACTTAAATATGTGCATCATATGATTTTGGCTTTCACAAACTGCTCTTCACAACAAAATTTTCTCGAAGGTTATCATTAGAAGCTGCTACACAGGACTTTTTTGTCATGGTTTTCATGATTTATTAGGCTGAGATGGAAATTGTCTTTGTGGCTATGTGACTGACAAGTACCCTGGGTGATGGGCATCCTAATTCTAGTTCCACAGCTAAACTCAAACTTTGAACAAGCCCAGAACCTCGATTTCCTTAACTGTAAAGCAGGGACAATAGTTCTGTTCTACTCTGTAGGATGGCTTGGAGGGACAAATTATAAAAAGAATGAAAAGCACACTGAATCCAAGTATGTAGTAATTAGACTGTTCAGACCTCATGGCTACTCCCAAATGAAAACATGTATGGCTCTCCTACTACTATTTTAATGAGTTACTCCCACATCAGCCTGAGTGAGAAAAGAGAGAGATCAAAAGGGTGAATGGAGACTCCAAGAGCAAATTTCAAGCTGGAATAGGAGCTGCTATTTTATTCTTGTCTTTCTCAGGTGCGCAGCCCAGCATCAGGAGAAACTGGGTGGTACACATCAGTGCAAGGGAGGCAGATAGTTTTGTAATGAACCTGGACCATGAGTTTGGGATATTTCAACTGGGAATTATTTCTTCATAAAATCCTCAATAACAGAATTAGAGAACTCCATTGCCCTTGGTGCTTGTAATAGATAAGTTTTCAGTAATTTTTTAAAAAGCTATTCATTATAAATATAATACATAATTACAGCATAACATATAGTTATAGATTAGGACCACTGAAGACCTTCTTCCCAGACTTCACCCTCCTGATCCCCAGATATACCCAGGAGCCAGGACAAGACAATCAGCAGCCATCTATATCTAAATTCTGAATGGCCCCATTCAGGGATTAGGCCCACTGAAAATGGTCTGCCCAGACTTCACCCTCCTGTCCCCCAAACTAGTCAGGAGCCAGGTTAGAGCACCCTAGTTATTCTCTCTGTCTCTCTCCATATTTCTCTATTGCTTTTTTTAAAAAAAAATTTAGACTTCCTAACTTAGTTTTCATTTTTTTGCTTAAAATTTTTTTCTCTTTTGTATTTTTTTGTGTGTGTGTGGTGTTGGTTCCCCCTCCTCCCTTTTTTTTCCTTTTCCTTTTCTTTTCACCTTTTTCACTTTTCTGCTCAGCCTCCACACACAGAGTTTCTAGACAGGTCTAGGTGCTTAGTAGCCAAATAGCTGAATAATTTTAGGGTCAGATTAATCCTCCATTTCCATTGAATCTACTGCACAAGGGACAAAAATGGTACTGTTTAGAGATTGCAGGTCAGCTCCCCCTACAGGCCTCTGAATGCTCAGATATAACTCCAAAAACTAGTAAAAAATGTACAATCCATCAGATGGCCAGAAACTACCGCAGAGATATGAGAAATATGAGAAACCAAGAAAATATCTCTCCTCAGGGAAAAGAATAACTCCTCTTGGTCCACAGACAATACAAGGGAACTCATGGAAATGTCAGATGAAGAATTTAAAATATTCATTGTGACAAAGCTAATAAAGATGCAGGAGAAGAGAGGCAACAAACTCCAGAAAATGTAGGAGAAAGGAGACAATGAGTTCCAGAAGGTGAAAAAGTTCTTGCAGGATTCGAAAGAGGAGATACACATCATAAAAAAAAAAAATCAAATGGAATTACTAGAGATGAAGACTGCAATACAGGAAATCAAAACCTTCCTTGAAAATATTAAAAGCAGATTAGATCATGCAGAAGATCTAATCTCAGATGAAGAAGATAGAACCTCTGACCTAGAAAAAGTCACCAAAAAGACTGAAAAGATAACCCCCCCAAAACTGAGAATAACAGGGACCAGCTGTTGATGTAATGGCTATGTCACTGGACTCCCATGTAGTCGACCGTAGTTCGAGTCCTGGACCCAGTGGCTTAAACTCACGCTGGGCACGTGTGCGTGCGTGCCCAAGATCCCATGAGGAGTATGGAGGATAAGGGATTGCGGCGTGGCCATCCCCCCAGGAGGGTGATTTCTCGCTTTCTGTCTCTATGTTTCTGTCTTTCTGGTGAATGTACATACCCTATAGCAAAAACATCTAAAAAAAAAAAAAAAACCAAAAAAAAAACAACTGAGAATAACATAGGAATAATATTAGATACCATTAAATGCCCAAACATCTGGATCATCGCTATCCCAGAAAGTGAAGAAACTAATAAAGGCATTGATAATCTATTCCATAAAATCTTGGAAGAAAACTTTCCAAACCTAGAGAGGCACTCAAATGTCTAGAACCAACAAATACAAAGGACCCCACATAAAATCAACCCAAGAAGATCTTCCCCAAGGCACATCATAGCCAGATTGACCAAAACTAGAGACAAGATACTAAATTTGGCAAGAGAGAAACATCAAGTTACTTTAAAAAGATATCCCATAAGGCTAATGTCAAATCTTTCATTGGAAATAATGTAAGCAAGGAAAGAATGGGAAAATATATTCAAAGTGTTAAATGAAAACTAATTTCAACCAAGGATTCTATACCCTGCAAGATTATCTTTCATATGGGAAAAAAAGACAAAAACATTCTCAGATAAACAAAGCCTAAAAGAATTTACCAACACCAGACCAGCTCTCCATGAAGTGATGAAGGAAGTGCAATACCAGAAAAACTGAAGTTGAACACACAGAAATATAAGTATAAAAAACAACCAAGAAAATGGCCAGCCTAGTCCAGAGTTGAATGTTAAATTCCAGAGCTTAAATAGAAAGACCGAACCACAGTAATACTGCAAATTCTATAGGAGAGAAATTAATTACATGAGACTGAACTAGTGAAATAGAATTTTTTGACTTTAGACTAAAACATTACTGATTTTTTTCTATGCTTTGATTTCCAGATTTAAGAATTTTTGTATCTCTTGAACTGTTGATAGGTTCATCTACCTATCAACTATTTGAACTGGCTTAAAATTTAAAGAAAATTTCTCTTAACATTTTTTGATTTTGATCTATTAAAATTAAAACTGTTTTTCTTGAAATTAAAAAATGCATAAATAATGCCTATTAATAACTATTTAATGACTACAGTAAGCTATATAGTCCCGGCTAGGTGCTACTTTACAGTATATTAACTTTATTCACTGAAGTTTATGCCTAAAGTCAGACATGTGTTCATAGATGTGTATGTATCAGCTGTGTTTGTTATTGAAAGTTTTTTAATTAATTAAGATCTTTAGTCAATCAATAAAATGACTTATTGAAGGAAAAAAGGCATGGAAAACAACTGTACATGCCAGAGACAGTGTGGAAGGAGGGGGTAAATGGTAAAGGGCGAGAGGTAGGGAACCACAAGTGTGGGGGGGAAGCAAAATATATAAGAAACAAGAAATGGAAAATTATTTGTTGACAATATGTATGGTAATATCCTTGATATACAATTTTTTTCTGGATGGAAAATCTCATTTTGTATACTGTATTAATGTACAGTGAATTAATGTAAATAAATAAATAAAAATAAAATATATAATTATATAACATGTATATAATTGATTATTGTATATTGTATTCTTAAATATTGTTAAGAGAGTGGATTTGGGGTGTTTTCACCACAAAAGAAAGTTAAGTATGTAAAATGATACTTGTGTTCATTGGCTCAAATCGACTATTCTATAATGCATGAATATTTCAAAAAGATGATGACATCATTTCCAAGAATAACAAAAAAAAAAAACACATAAACAAATCTAAGTGTCCCAGCATAGTAATAAAGTGATGAAATATTTTACCCTTAGAGTGAGTTCAGACTGATAACATACATGGTACTTTCAAAAAGGTCTGTGGAAAAGGAAGATTAGATCAAGAGTTTATTGGTAAAAAAATTTTTAAATACATGTAGTACTTTCATAATACACATTTTCTACGAACTTTATGAGTACTCCCTCATAATACGAAATAACTATTCATAGAGACCAGCAGGTGGTATGGTGGTTAAGGGCGCTGGACTCCCACATGGTTGACTGCAGTTCAAGTCCTAAACCTGGCAGCTTGCTTACTCACTTGCTCTCTCTCTCTCTGTCCCTCTTTGGCCAAATTAAAGTTAATAAATAAAGACAAATAGAATAATTCTTTAAAAAAAAAAAGAAAAAGAACCTACACATAGATTTTTACAAAACTTTTTGCACCAAAATATACTTTAATTTCATTTTTTCATGAACTTTTAAAAAGAATTATTTTATTTAACTTTATGCATTTTATTTATTTATTTATTTTAATTTGACTAGATAGGGATAGAGTGAGAAAGAGAGAGAGAGATAAAAAGTGAGAAAGCAAGCCACCAGGTCTAGGACTCAAACTGCAGTCACTCATATGGGAGTCCAGCTCCCTTAACCACCAAGCCTCCTGCCAGCCCCTGTCTGTGAACTTTTTGAAGAATCCTTAGTCCCAATGAAAGGGAAAAATAAAAAATCATATCCACCTAGTGGTTATCTACAGAGAAAAATACCTTTCAGGTATGAAGGTAAAATAAAGGGCTATTTTAGACAAAAGCTGAGAGATTTTGTCACAGCAAGTCTATACCTGAAGAATTCTGAAGAAGAATGTTCAGAGCACCCCTGTCTTTTTTTGCAGTGACAAAAATGTTCTAAAATGGATCATAGTGATGTTTACACTAAACAATAAATAAAACAAAACTGGTATTTTGAAAAAAAAAAAAAAGAAAGAAAAAGCTTTGTGAGGGGCCAGCAGATGGCACAATGGTTACATCTCTGGACTCCCACATGAAAGACTGCATTTCGAGTCCCCGATCGATCCTGAAGCTTCAAACTCATGTAGGGCATGTGCATATGCATGTCCAAATTTCCTGATAGGAGAATGGAGAAGAGATTGCAGCCTAGCCATCACCCCAGAGGGGTGATTTCTCACTGTCTATCACTCTCTCTTGGGCAAATACACACACTATATAGCACAAATCTCTCTTTAAAAGAAAAAAAAGAAGAAGTATTTTGATATTGGAAAAGTAGAACTAATATTTCAAGAAGAATTGCTGTGGGCCAGGCAGTCTCTGGTGTATTTTTCCATATGTTACTTTATTTGAGCTTCACAGGAATAAGTTTCAATCTGTTCACTTCACAGATGAAAACATAAAGGCTCACAGAGTTTAGATTGCGTCAATTATTAGGTCATTGGGAAAATCAAGATGTATTTTTCTATGTCTTTCTATGTAAATATGCCATGACTTTCCAGACGACCCAATAGTTACTTGCAAAGCTGAGATCTGAACTCGATCTGACTCCCAAACATCTCACTTCATCCTGTGGCTCAGCAGTCACTGAACACTTTCTCTTTCTCAAAAAGATGTGTAAAGGAACTAAAAAGACCTGCCCTGGCCTTTTCTTACTGCTGCAAGTGACAATTTCACCATGAGCAGGACACTAGTTTGTTTTTTGTTTTTTTGTTTTGGTCTTGATTTGTTTTTTTAAAGCTAACCTGAGTCAAGCTATGCTGGCTGATTAAACATTCTTTCCAAAGTCAAATGGGGCCTTTTTCCCTCAAGGTGACATGTATCCTTTTCTATATGCAGAGCCAGGCTGGCCTAAACCGTTTCTGTTTGCTGTCAGGTTGGTATTTTTACATTTGCCCAGTATCCTCCTTGAACTCACCTCCGCTTGCTCCTTCTTTCTATACCAGGCCAGGCTGACCTAAACCGTTTCTGTTGGTATTTTTACATTTGCCCAGTATCCTCCTTGAACTCACCTCCGCTTGCTCCTTCTTTCTATACCAGGGCTGAACACGTTGCCTACTGCACTCTCCCTCCCCATCTGCTCCTGCATATATAAAGCAGCGGCCAGGTAGCCTGAATGTGTTTATGACCTCCTAATTCTACTGCGAGGCATGTCTCTAATCATTAACATCAAAGAGTACTGACAAATAAATTCGTATGGACGAATTCCTCAACTAAGCAGTCACAATGCATGTGCCAGCATCCGACCCCAATCACATTAAGAGGTTATATTAAAGCACGAATCACTGGGGAACATGAGTAATGTGGGTGAGGGGAGACAGATTCGAATAGAATTCAAGCTCCTTGCCTTAAATAAGGATCAGCCAAGCTGTACAGGAGTGGGCAGCCAGCAGAGAGCGTCTGGGATGGGAGCCATCCCCAAGCCACAGGCGCAGTCTGCATTTACTCACATCACAACCCATTATCTTCCCAGCCAGACTCCAAACCTTACCTCTACTGAAGCGAGAGCTATGTGCACCAGCAAGCGACTCCAGCTGGGTCATCAGGACCACTGCAGCCACTTCCAGCCTCAGCTCTCTGATCTGACAGCCACAGTCAGAAGGACTCCTTACTTTCCTTTTTCTCAACAGAGCCAGTGTGCTTCCTCCTGCCTGTCAATATTTAACTACCCTGTCAAGTTACATTACATCACCTGCATTAAATCCCACCCCAGTGATAGCTAGAGGGTGTGCCTGCTCTATTTGATTCAACTCAAGTAACCTTTATCATGGGCTTTCCATTCATTTATTTCCTTCAGCATGTATTGAGCACCTACTGCATTTGGCACTGAGAATACAGAAGTGAAAGACCTGCTCCCTGGAGTCCAGTTGAGGAGAAAGACAAACTACTGTGGCATGCATGCACTGGGATGCTGGAGCACAGGGTACAGGGGAGTCTCCGACTTCAGCCTGGCTGGGTAGAGATGGAGCAAAAGTGACCAGAGAATTCCCACAGATGATGACACAGTCACAGGCTGGCCTGGGAACACAAGAAGATTCTGAATACCTGGCCTTTGTTCTCAAGCAGCTTAAAGTTAACACAGGTTGCTCCATCACTCTCCATGCTAGCAGGATGGCTTACATAAATGCGACAGACAAGGTGCATAATATTAACCCAAGGGGGCAGCCACTTCTCATGTTTTCTTGATAAGTTAAGTCAACTGTCTCAAAACTGAACATCCGAACCTAGACGTCTTACCAGTTAATGCTGAGTATATCCTATAGATTCCTCAGTGCTACAAATATAGGTTATTTTTTGGAGATTCGATAAATCTAGTAATAAAGGGATTGCCTATGACCCATCTTCAAGACAAAGAAAAAAAGCAATCCAAGAACAGAATAAGATTCTCCTCTGATCAAAGGAATGAACCAGGGACAAACAGGCTCAGCCCAAGGTAAACAGGGATCTCTCACATACCCTAATCTCTCCATGACTTTCCTAGCATAAAGTATCCTGACATTTTGTGAACTATTAATGGCTGTTTTAAACAATACAGACAGACTTGCAGGGCCACTGGGCAGTGCTAAACTGTTATCTTTAACTTCATGTTTGATCAGAAGCCTCTAAAGCTATTTATTTACTTTGGGATTTTTTTTTTTCCTTCAAAATTTGAATTTACCACCAAAGCATGGCTCTCCAATGAACCCATACAATTCCTTTTGTACCAAAACTTACTTCAGAGAACAAAGACCCCCATTTATATGTGATTATTCAAAAGACCCCACCACTGGGGAGCCTAAGAGGCTGCCATCGAAAGTACCATATATTTGAATTGCAAAAACACAGCCTGGGGATCTCAATACATCTAATTTGGGACCTGTTCCAAGCTCAGGAGTCTCTGCATGGAAGGGGCTCTATTAGTCAGTATCTTGGGCAATTTTCCAGTTCCACATGCCCCCTTCCTCAAGTGTTTCCAAGGTGAACGTTTACAGTCTGTTGCAATATTTTACTACAAGGTATTTAGGATTTTGACAAATGCTAACTGACATTGCCACCATTCCAGTGAAAACTGATGACCCATATCTAATGCTGACTACTTGGTTGTGGCTCAAGACATTTTTTTAGTCAGTTGCTAATTATAAACAGAAGACGCTCCAGACTTCTCCTTCACAAACTGGAAGCCTGGTTTGAGTTCAATCCTTTAACAAGTCTGCCTCTCATGTTGAGTCATCGCAAAGCTGAACTGACGTCTACCACATTCTAACATGTTCTTTTTTTTTTTTTTAAATCAAGTCTTTTTCTGAATATTTTGGCTTAATAACACATAACACACTTGACATTAGGAATATTATACATTATTAATGCAACAATTGTTACTACTAATTGCCAAATGCCCAGGGATTTCTGGATCCAATTAGAATGGATTTGTGTCATTTATCTTGCAATTCCACTGGAAAGCCAAGGTTCTGTCTGCCCTTTGTTTGCTTTTAAAGGCAATTTTAGTAAATTTTAGCACACGTGAGGTATGTTTTTCAGATAATAGTATCATCACTGGTAAGATCATTAGCTATCCACAAAACATAAGCAGTAAATGTGGCTTACATTTCCAGAAGTAAGCCATGTGGAGTATCAACTTCCAAAAAAAAAGTATGTAAGAAAGTATTGCGTGTATCTTTGGGTAACCAAAATAGAGAGTACCCCCAAAAAAGAGTATTTTTTATTGCTTGGTTTTCTTTTTAAAAAAAAATTTTAGAGAGAAATATTTGCTAGAGGGTGCATGCACTTGCTGGAGAGACAGAGAGACAGAAAGTGAGAAATAACCCCCAAGTGGGGATGGGCACGCCACAATCCCTTTTCCAATCTCCTCTCAGGATCTTGGGCATGCATGCACATGCACCCGGCATGAGTTTTAAGCTGTCCGATCTGGCACCCTAACCATGGTAGACTACTGAGAGTCCAGTGACATAGTCATTAGACCATCTGCTGATCCAATTGCTTGATTTTTTCCCCCTTTTTGCCATATGGTTTGAGTCCCAGGCCTGGTGGCTTGAAACACACATTGGGTGTGTGTGTATGCCTGCCCAAAATCCCAGGAGGAAAACAGAGAAAGGATTTCAGCATGGCCATCTCTCCTGGGAGGGGGGTGATTTCTCACTTTCCCTCTCACTGTTTCTCTCTGTCTCTCCAGGGAGCACACATGTCCTATTGCTAAAATCTTTTTAAAAATTAAATAAAATACATCTGATGCCTTAGAACAAATATAACTTATAGCCAGGCTTAATAAATAATAAGGATTTTTAAGGTGTGTAAAAACTTTGCTGTAATAAATAGAATATACCCTGTAAGTTATAGAGATATGATTTTTTTTTGGGGGGGGCTATGGAGTTCAGAAACTAAATTAAAAATAAAATTTTTAAAACCCCAGAAGGACTTTATATCTTTGCTACTCAGAGTGTGATCCATAAGAATAGAAATGCTGGCTTGTACAAACCTGGCCACCCCAGACATCCTGAACTAGAATCTGAATTTCCTTAAGTCCATGGTGACTGTGGGTCATGTGACAGTTTGAGAAGCCCTGTTTTAGAATTTGGTTAGGGCTCGGAGGGGAGCAAATAAACCTCCATAGAAAAATGTTTGATGTAGTTACAAAAATAAAAACACTCTTGTAATTGAAAGCATTCTGACAAAAGTAATGAAAGCCATTATTGTAATTTATGCTTTCTAAGCTTTATGAATTTTAACCTCATAGTGGATGAGGCCATACGATTTCGTTAAACTCTTAAATGAGGTCAATGATTAGATTGTTTTTCTGAAAAGAGAGCCTTGTAGGATCCTGTACTCTTGGAGGTGTATGATAGAGTTTGTGAAGATTCCCCTCTATGTACCCAGTCGGCCAATATCGCCTGTTCCTAACATCCTCCTGACTACAGGAGCAAACCGAGAGTGGCTTCCGAGTTTTGGTGCTTTATCTGAAACATCACTGTGCAGATGAACAATGGTGAATGGTGGGGTTTCTGATATTCCAGTCAAGAAGTCTAATTTGGAATATGAAAGTCGAGGGATCAAATAAACACCTTTATGGAAAGAAAATTTATTTTTATATATTAGCTTTGGGCTAAGCAAGTTTTTGTTTGTTTGTTTTGTTTTGTTTTGTTTTGAGAGGTGTTTGCTATAGGGCGTATACGCTCACCAAAAAGACAGAAAAAGACAGAGAGATAGAAAGTGAGAAATAAACCCCCAGGGGAGATGGCCATGCCGCAATCCCTTTTCCTCCATTCTCCTCTTAGGATCTTAGGCGCACATGCGCCTGGTATGAGTTTAAGCCACCGGTTCCGGGACTCGAACCACAGTCAATCACGTGGGAGTCCAGACGCATAGCCATTACACCAACTTCTGGTCCCATAAGCAAGTATTTTTTTAAAAGTATATATTTGGATCCTCTTTGTAAAATAATTTGGGTAGTGGTCAGTATATAAATAATATCAGATAATAAGGACATGAGGGATCATGATGGTCAGAGAGCATTGTAGGCCTAGAAGACAATAGAAACTGATGCCCTGTGGCAAAAAAGAGAAAGAGGAGAAGGAAAAAAAATAATCATAATCAGGAAATTACTGAAAGCTAAATTAAAATCAAAATGAGTGGCAAATAGCAAACCGTAATACCATAAAGGTTAAGTTTTCTTTCCTGATACAGAAGGTGCATATTATTGTGGAAAATATAATAAGAGTTTAAACCAAACTTCTAAATGTTTCAAATGGGTAGCCAGGTGAGGACTGAGAATAAAGTGTTTTATTTGTGGATGAATAAAAGAATATTTTGTACCTTACAAACAGAAAATGCATAGTCTTTTTCTATGCCTATGGGAAAGAAATTCACAGAAAATGATTATGCTTGTGGTCAGAAAACAAATGTTGAATTCCTTGAAGCGAATAAGGAAGAAAAAAAATGCAAATAACCTAAGTGCTTTTAAATTAAAAAAATAGCCTTCTAACCAAATTAAGAATAAAAAATGCAATAAAAATACAAAACACAAATTCTTTAGACATAGTTAAAACAATAGAGAATATTTCATGTCAAAACTGGGATTCAGCTAAATCCAAAGAAAATACATACCCTTCAGTGTTTTTATTTAACAAAGAAAGATGAAAAATAAATGAGCTAAACATGTAACTTTTTTCTTAATAGATTTTTGCTATAGGGTACATGAGCTCACCAGAGAGACAGAGACAGAAAGATAGAAAGTGAAAAATCACCCCTTGGATGGATGACCATGCCACAATCCCTTCTCTTTCATTCTCCTCTTGAGGTTTTGGGTTTATATGCACATGCAACTGGTGTAAGTTGCAAGCCACCAGGACTGGGACTCAAACTGCAGCTAACCATGTGGAAGTTCAGTACCTTAACTACACCACCTGCTGGTCCCAATATGCAACCTTTTAAAACTTTTTACAGTATATACAAAACTCATTTTTCAAGTGCAGACTCACCATGATACTAACGCCAGACAAAGAAACAAACAAACAAAAAACTACAGGAAAATATCTTCGATGAACATAGCAAACATTCTCAACAACTTGGTAGCAAACCTAATTCAACAACACATCAGAATATGAGAATATTATACATCTTAGCCAGGTGGGATTTATCCCTGATACAAAGTTGGTTTAACACATGCAAATCGAACATTGTGATACACCACATTAACAAAATGAGAAATAAAAAATGGCATGACCACCTCAATAGATGCATAAACAATCTGATAAATTTCAACAACCTTTTATCTATTTATATTTTATTTTGGAGAGATTTTTGCTATAGTGCGCATGCACTTGCAGGAAAGACTGAGGGAGATAGAGAGACAGAAAGCGAGAAATCACCCCCCAGCGAGGATGGCCACACTGCAATCCCTTCTCCTCCATTCTCCTCTCGGGATCTTGGGCACGCATGCACCCGTGCCTAGCATGAGTTTAAGCCACCGGGTCTGGGACTCGAACTGTGGTCAACTACATGGGAGTTCCGCGACATAACCATTATGTTAACTGCTGGTCCCAACAACCTTTTATGATAAGCTCTCAACAAATTAGGTACAGAAAGAATCTCCTCAATATAATAAATGCAGTTTATAAAAAGCCCATAGCTAACATTATCATGGAAAGCTTTTCATCTAAGATCCTATAAAAGGCAAGTATGCCTAATATTACCTCTTGTAGTCAACACAGTACTGGACTTACTAGCATGAGCAAGAAAAAGAAATAAAATGTATCTAATTCAGTAATGAAGAAGTGAAATTACTGCTATTTATGAATGATATGATTCCTATATGTGGAAACCTCTAATGAATCCACAAAAAAAACCTGTTGAACTAAAACACGATTTTGATAATGTTGCAGGATTCAAACCTAGCATACAAAAAGTAGTTGCATTTCTTTACATCAATAATGACATATTTGCAAAAGAAATCAAGGAAACAATCCTATATATGGTAGCACCAAGAAGAATAAAATACTTGGGAATAAATTTAACCAAGGAGGTAAAAATCTGTATACTGAAAAACTGACATTATGAATGAAACTGAAGAAGATTCAAATAAATGGAAAGATATCACACGTTCACAAATTAGAATTACTATTGTTCCAATGTCCGTACTACCCTAAATAATAAACATAGTCAACAAAATTCTCATCAAAATTTCAATAGCATTTTTCATGGAAACAGAAAAAAAAAAAATTCTGAACTTTGTACAGAACTACAAAGACCCTGAGTAGTCAAGGCAATCCTGAGAGAGAAAAACTAAGTTGGAGGCACCACACTTTTCGATTAAAAATATTTTACAAAATTATAGTAATTAAAATAGCGTAGTACTGACACAGAAGCAGACACATAAACCAACAAAATAGAACAGAGAACCCAGAAATAAATTCAAGAATATACGGTCAATTAATTTTTTCAAGTGCACCATGAAGACACAATAGTCTTTTCAATAAATGGTGCCAGGAAAACTGGATTTTTTAAATGTGAAAGAACAAAACTGGATTATTACTTTACATTCTACCCAAAATTCGACTCTAAATGCATTAAAGACCTAAAGGTAAAACTGGAAATAATAAAACTCACAGAAAAAAAAAAAAAACATTAGCAAATGTCTCCTTGACATTGGCTTTGGCATGATATGTTTAGCTATCACACACACACAATCAGATAACAGAAGTAAAAATAAACAAGTGAGACTACATCAAATTGAAGATCTCTACACAACAAAGGAAATTCATAAAATGAACAGATAGCCTCAGATTGGGAGAAAAATATTGCCAAGCTGTACATATAATAAGTGGTCAATTATTTTAAAATATAAAGAACGCATACAGCTAAATATGCATTTAAAATAACCCTCTTTTAAAAAAAAATAGGCTAAGGCCCTTGAATAGACATTTTCCCAAAGAAAGTAAAAAATGGCCAATAGATACATGAAAAGGTGCTCAACATCACTAATAATTAGAGAAATGCATATCAAAACCACACTAAGACAATACCTCACAACTATGAGGATGACCACTACAAAAATGAGGAGAGATTGTAAACGCTGCTAAAAGTGTGGAGAAGAAACTATACACCATTGGTGGGAATGTAATAGTGTGATCATTATGGAAAACAATATGAAGTCTCCTTTAAAAAACTAAAAATAGATGGGCCAGTGAGTGGCCTGGAGGATAAAGTGGCTGGATCCCACATGACAGACTGAATGATTCAAGCTCCAACACTGTGGCCTGAAAATCATATTGGATGCATGTGCAGACATGCTCAATACCCTGAGAGGAGAATGGAGAAGAAGGGATTGCTGTGGGGCCATCTCCTGCCAGGGGCAGGGAGTGATTTATTTCTCACTTTTCCTCTTTTTGTCACATTGTCTGTCTCTCTCTGGTGAGCACACGCATCCTATAGGAAAACTTAAATAGAGCTACTACATGAACCAGCGATCCTTCTTCTGGGTATATACCCAAAGGAAATAAAATAAGCATCTAGGGATGTCTGCACTCCCATGTTCATTGCAGCATGACTCCCAATAGCTAAGATACGGGAAAAATTTAAATGCTCATTGTCAAATGAATGAATAAAGAAATTATGGCACATCAATCTCTATCAAGGAATATATTATGAATTATTATTCAATCTTAAAAAAAGGCAACCCTGTCAATTTTGACAACATAGATGAACATGCAGGACATTGTGCTAAGTGAAATAAGCCAGACAGAAGATGAAAAATACATCATGATCTCACTTACATGTAGAGAGTGGAGGAGAAGAGATTGAGATGTGGCCATCTCCCTGAGAAGTGAGATCTCTCTCTCTAGGATGAGTGCATGTGCACTATAGCCATAGCAACAACAAAAGTATGAAACTGCAGCTATGTTTGACGTATAAGTCTAGAGATCTAATATACAGCATGAAGAGTATGCTTAATAAGGTTGTACTGTATACTGGAAAATTGTACAAGAATAGATTTCAGGTTCTCTTACCACAAACAAACAACCTTAAAAAGATAACTATCTGAGATGATAAATATGTCATTTGGCTTCCCTGTAGTAAGCATTTCACTAAGCATATATATATCAAGACATCATGTTCTATACCTTAAATATATACAATAAGTAAAAAATAAACATGAAGAATAAAATTAAAAAGATGATAATATAAAGGTTAAAATAAATTAGCTAGTGATCAAGTTATGTATTAATTGATTCAATAATGTTTACAGAGCATTTACTAAAAACTTATTGTTTGTTTTTCTATTCTTCTAGGTTCAGTAGATATGATAAAGAATAACTAAAAATATACAGACATAAAACTAATTAGCAAAAACTTTATGTAGCTACTTTATCCTCACAGAGGGCTACAATTGCTTTATCTATTTTTTATTTTTTAATTTTCTTTGAGAGGTTTTTGTTATAGGGCCCATACATTTGCCAGAAAGACAGAGAGAGACAGAGAGACAGAAAGCAAGAAATCAACCCTCAGGGAGGATGGCCACACCACAATCCCTTCTCCTCCATTCTCCTCTCGGGATCTTGGGCACGCACACACACTCACCCGGCGTGAGGTTTTTAAGCCACGGGGTCCAAGACACGAACCGTGGTCGACTACATGGGAGTCTAGCAACATTGTCATTACACTATCTGCTGGTCCCTACAATTGCTTTAAACATTTCTTTTTCTGGGACCAGTTTGTAGCATAATGGTTAAGGCACTGGACACTCACGTGGTCTGAGTCTCAGACCCAGCAGTTTGAAATTCATGCTGGGTGCATGTGTGTGCATGCCCAAATTCCTGAGAGGAGAATGGAAAAGAAGGGATTGCAGTGTGGCCATTTCCCCTGGGGAATGATTTCTCACTTTCTGTCTCTCTGTCTCTATCTCTCTGGTGAGCTTCTTGCTCTATAGTACAAAATCTCTTTAAAAAGCTTTATCCATTATAGAATGTGCACACATGTATATGAAAGTGATAGATAGGGACACAGGCACTCTCCACTGGTCTGGTCACATCACAATCCCCCTTCCCTTAGTCCTTCGATCCATTAGATCTTGGGCATTTACATACATGCTCAGCATGTTTAGGCAAACAGGGCAAGGTATTCAAATCATAGACACCATATGGGATCCAGCTTCTCCTGAGCAATGCGTTACTACCGCACCACAAAGCAAGCCCAGAAGAGTACAGTTTCTTATTCCTCTCGTATGGGTTGTATGTTATGACTTCCTTCTAAAGAGTATACAGTATAGCAAGAGGGAAAAAAATGCTTTGGAGCAAACTGATAAACACTAACTCAGTCAGGTAGTCTAGGTCAGCATCACCAGTGACCAATCATGTTAAGAGTATATGCTTCTGATATGATGGTAAGAAACTGACACTTTAATATCATGGCCTTCCTCCTAAAACCCATGACCACAGCATAATTACAAGAAAAATAATCAAAAAAATTTAGGGGTAGCCTACAAATTTCTTACCAGTACTCATCAAAACAGTCAAGACAATAAAAAATAAGGAAAGACTCAAAAAATGTTGTAGCTAGGAAGAGCTGAAAGAGATATAATAGCAAAATGTAAATGTGGCTGCCTGAATGTGATATGGCAATATGTATTTAAAAAACCAAACTCATGAAGTAAAACTGTAAAACTTGAATAAAATCTGATCTTTAGTTAATAATAATGCATCATTGACCAGTGTATCATATAAGATGTTCATCGTAGGGGAAACTGAATGAGGAGGATATAGGCACTCTCTGTACTGCTTTTGCATTAAAGCCAAAACTGTTTAATAACAACAAAAATGTCCTATTTGAAATTTTAAACTGAGCACACAATTCAGATAGCGATACAAGCTACAAAGAATATGAAAAGGGTCATGCAGCAGGACATTCTGGCATAAGAGAGTGGCAAGGAAAGGTGGTCAGCAAAGTTTTCTCTGAAGCATTTGAGCTGAGATTGTCATAATGAGGTAGAGGAAGTAATGCAAAAATCTCAGGTAAGATGTTCCAGACACAGGAACAACAGCGAAATGAAAAAGCAAACGAACAATGAGTTCATCTGAAAGGTGGCTATCTGGAAAGACAAATAACATGGGTAACTGTGTGGCATTGTGATTAGGAACAAAAGTAAAAGCACGTAGCACAAAGATTAAGAAAAAAGACATAAATGAGTAGGGAAATGATTTCTTACTTGCATCAGAAAACAACTATTTTCCAGCAAAATATAAGTGATTCAAGTTAAAACTAGAAATATAAGATGAAAGAGAAAAAAAAAGGTGATAAAAATGCTGATAGGATTCTATAGTTTTAGTGGGAGAATATATTTATTTACATACTATACCTCAGATAACAGACTGATAACAAGAATATACAGGGAACTCAAGCAGCTTACCATCTTCCCCAAATTATCAATTCAATTAAAAGATGGGCATATGAACTGAATCGACAATACTCCAAGAAGACATATGAATGGCGAAAAAGTACATGAAAAAATGCTTAACATCATTTATTACAAGGTAAATGCAAATCTAAGCCACAAAGAGACACCACTTAACCCTAGTCAGAATGGCTAAGACAAAAAAAAAAAAAAAAAAAAGGAATGATAAGTGCTGGCAAGGCTGTAGTGAAATGCTCCTTCACTGTTGGTGGGAATATAAATTAGTACAACCACTGCAAAGAACAATATGAAGGTTCTAAATAGAACTTCCATATGACCCAGTAATTCCACTCTTACATAAGTACCCAGAGGATAGGAATACCCTCAGTCAGAAAAATTCTTGCACATTCATGCTTATTGCACTATTATTCACAATTGCAAGGACATGGAATCAATCCAAATTTCTAAGAACATATGGGTGGACTGAAAAAACATGGCACATGTACTCTATGGACTATTACTCAGCCATAAAAAACAATGAGACACTTGCATTTGATACAAAGTGGATGAATACGAAAGACTTAATGCTAAGCAAAGCAAGCCAGGCTATGAAAAACAGGCATTGTATGTCTCCACTCAATATATACTGAATGTCTGTGCTCAATAGCAGAAACTGAAAGAATGGAAGATATAATAGCAGGGAAGGCAAGTGTAGATACTAGGAAAAATATAGGAGGTAGGTAATAGGGGTTGAGAGAGAGGGGATCAGGGAAAAAACAAATCAACACATTTAATAAACACAAAAATGAAAGCTATATGCTGATGATAATGTATATGGTAATGTCTTTGACTTGAACAATATGAACTGTATTCATGCTGGGGAAAAACATGTACACATGTGCAGTGATCAAATACAAATTAAAAATGGAATTAGAAAGGGTTTAAATGAAAGGTTTTTAATTTGGATAAAAGAAAAAGTAATAATGTACAATAATGTAGAAATTGCTGTTCTCTACTTTTTAAGTTATTTGCTGGAATCATATCTTGCAGAATTTTACTAACCAAATAGTTACATTTCTGGAAGTAAAAAACTGAATTATTCAGTATTTGAATAAATTGATTTCAGGGGAAAAATTATTCTATAGTTTTTAGGCTAGCAGGTGAAATGGAGGTTAAGGCTCTAGATCCCACATGGTTGACTCCATGTTTCAGGTCCTGTACTTATGGCTTGAAAATCATGCTGTGAACATGTGAGTGTGTACATGCCCAAAATCCTGAGAGGAGAGGGGATTGTGGCATGGTCAAACCCCCGGGGAGTGACTTCTCAATTTCTCTCTCTCTGACAAGTGCGCATGCCCTTCAGCTACAACAATGACAACAAGATTCTATAGATTTAAAATAGGCAAATAAGCATTAGAGTTGGATTCTGTCTAAATCTAAAAAATAGATTATTCGGTATATAAATTAATTTGCCTCAGAAAAGAGCAGAAGATAAAATTTTTACAATTAAGTTTACTAAGCCAGCAGATCCCAGTGCCAAAGCCTGATAAAACTAGCATGGATTAAGAAACTCTACTTGCATTTATAAAATTAAATACAGTTTAAATAGAACGTTCACAAATTATATTCAGCCTTACAACAAAATCATAATTGATATGATCCAATATAGTTTTAGTTATATAAGAATGAATTAACATTAAAAATCTATCAGTTGAATTTATTATATTAGCAATATGCTTAAATGTAAATAAGAAATTATAAAATTTATAAACAATATATAGAGATAGCTGAAAACAAGATGAATACAAAAAATCATGTTTATTTATACTATATAGCCACAGGAAATAAAATTAAAAGAAGTATTCTGAAATTCTGATAGACTTGGGGTTAAATCTTACAAGAGAGTTCATAGAAGACACATATAAAGGAACTGTTTGGAGCTGGCAGGTGGTGTAATGGCTAAGGCACTGGACTTCCACATGGTCAACTGTGGTTTGAGTTCTGGACACGGTGGCTTGCTTTCTCACTTTCCCCCATCTCTCTGCCTCTCTCTGGTAAAATAAAAATAATAATAACAATAAATAATTCTTCCAAAAGAACTGTTAAAATACATATAAGCAACTGCTAGAATCACATTGTATACGATAATATAAGTATTATTATAAAAGTGATAACTGAGAACGTAAAATATAAATAATATAATTCTAATAAGAATAAAAATAGGACTGTTCAGGTAAAGGGAACTAAATAAAAATTATGATAAAGTTCAGATGAAAGAAAATGTATAAATATTTTAAAAACATGAGCCAGCCTCTGCAGGGCAGTTATACTGGACTGCAGAGCTGGAAGCTATCGTGATTTGAATCCTCTGCCCAATTGGCCTGAAAACACTGTGTGATTCTGGTGGGCTGGAAAACTGGCAGAAGGGGACTATGGTGTAACCAAGCCCTGGGGAACATGTGTTTCCCTCTCTCTCTCTGTCACACACATACACTCGCTGTATCATGTGTAAACAAAACATAAAAAAGAAAATTCAAAAATCTTTAAGGAAGTTTTGTCCGACAAGATATAAAAACATATATTTTTTTTTGAGAGGTTTTTGCTATAGGGCGCGTGCGCTCGCCAGACAGACAGAGAGAGACAGAGAGATAGAAAGCAAAAAATCACCCCTTGGGGGGGATGGTCACGCCGCAATCCCTTCTCCTCCACTCTCCTCTCAGGATCTTGGGCACGCACGCACACGCACCTGGCGTGAGTTTTAAGCCACCGGGTCCGGGGCGCGAACCGTAGTCAACTACATGGGAGTCCAGCAACATAGCCATTATGCTAACTGCTGGTTCCCGAAAAAAACATATTTTCAAATACTACAACCAAAACAATCTAATTTCTACTAGTACAGGATCAAATAAATCATTAAAGAAAAAGAGAAAGTCTAGTATTGTGAATTTAATCAGGATAACTAATAAAATTTTGATAAAATTAATATTGCAAGGTATAAAAATCATACTTAACCAATACATTATATTATTTAGCAAATTACATAAGCGTATTTGCTCTCTTGGTGGAAGAAATACCATTATGACCCTATTTCACATAATGCACAAAAGCAAGTTTTTTTCAAGATTTACGTATTTATTTCTTCATTGTCAGAGAGAGAGTACCCTTAGCAAGGTCCTCACACACAAATGACTTCCAGCCTTAGCCATCCTGCCTCATGGGCACATGCATTGGTACCTGGCATGTATAGGCGGCCTCAGGATATGTATCCGGGACCTTCCCGGGTGGCTCCAGCATTGTTGAACACCGCGTTACAACTGCACCACAGTGACTGACCAAGAAAAATTAATTCCTGAGGCCTTTAAGTTATGAGTATAAAAAAAATTCCCACCAAAACAAGAGCATTGAGAAACACTATATTAAATTGTTTTTACATATAGTCAGTATAAAAGAAATAAGATATTAAATTCAGAAGTCATTAAGAGAAAAATAGATACAACACAAAAC
Source organism: Tupaia belangeri chinensis (assembly GCF_000334495.1). NCBI lineage: Eukaryota > Metazoa > Chordata > Mammalia > Scandentia > Tupaiidae > Tupaia > Tupaia belangeri. The sequence continues at coordinate 100,420 of NW_006207284.1, forward strand.
TTAGAACATTTTTAAAGCAGAGATACTCAGAACTAAGCCTAAAGGACAAAGAGGGAAAATATTTCCAACTCATATAAGAAACAAAGACTTAGCATTCCAGTACGAAGGTAATGCTTTTAAATTACAGAGAAAACAGACTCCAGAAGAAAAATAGACAAAGAGTATAAATACATGATTCATAAAAGATTGCAACTGACCAATATATATTTGAAAACATAGACTTACTATAACCAGGGAAATATATATCAAACATTATTTTACCTATGAGATTGACTAAAATTATAAATAATAGTTTTTGAATTCTGATGAGAGTGTTGGATACTTAGCAGTCTTACATATGTCAGAGAAAAAATACATTACTACCTAGTTTTAGAAATTAATTTGGCAATATCTATGAAAAATTTAAATTATATGCTGTATTTAGTCACTCTTTTTAGGAACCTGTGCTATGAAAATAAATGCAAGAATACACAGGAATTGTTTAAAAGAGTGTCCATTGTGGGTCTGTTTGTAATAGCTCAACAGTGAAAATATTCTGAATGACAATCAGTGGGGGTACAGTTGTAGAAATATACCATATGGAACATTATGTAGGAGCTCCAAAAAGGGAGGCAGTTCTATACATATTGCCTGGAAAGATAATCATGACAGATACTATTGGGTCATCAGAAAAGTCATAACATGTTTTCTATGCAAAAATGTGTCATGATTTTTCTGATGATCTAATATGTTAAAAACAAAAACTAAACAAAAGCAAAAACCTTAAAGGCCAGTCAGTGGTGTGGTAGTTAAGGTGACCGGACCCTACATGTCAAACTGCCTGGTTCAAGCCTGGGCCTTGGAGCCTTGAAAACCATCCAGTGCATGTGTGTATGCATGCCCAAAATAACAGAGGAGAACAGAACAGAGGAGAGGGACTGCGGCGTGGTCATCCCCCTTAGGGGAAGCTGCTCTCTCTCTCACTCGCTCTGTCTCTGTGTGTGTGTCTTTCTCTAGCAAGCACACTCACCCTACAGCAAATTTAAAACTAAATGAAAAAAAAAAGAAATAAAAAAGAAAGACAGTATGTATCTTTATTTGTAAAATTTGGAAGGAAACCCTGTGTGTATGTGCATGTATGTCGATGTGAATAAAACGTCCCCAAAGTGGGTACCATCTGTCTGTTATCATTGGGTCCTTTAGGCAGAGAGAATAATGGGAGAAACCTTCGGCAGGTCTGCATTATTTGAACTCATAAAAGTAGAGAAGTAAAGATTTTGGCTTTTGGTTAACTTTGGAAAACACATGCTAGGGCAATGGGGAGAGGGAGAGAGAGAGCGAATGAGCGAGCAAGCAAGAGCGGGTATTTCTGGCTACATAATGTCTTTATTTTTCATAGAATTAGTTTCACTGTAGGATTATCTTTCTGAAGTTCATGAATGAAAATAAAATGTGAATTCAGATGTTTAGTTTTGTCAAGATGCCTGTGTCTATGAGACACACAGAAAACTAGTATCTCATTTGGGAAGACCTTGGCATATTGAAATCATAATTCTTCAGAAAGCAAACATTCACAGAACCCTGCATGTCTGCCAGGTCAGTCGGTCACACTCTCCATGCCTCACATGTTTAACCCGGCTATTTCAAGTAGTCCTCTACACAGTTAATTACTTCGTGCCAATGTGGCCTTTTAACCACCACCCACTCCCACCTGCCTTTTAGAGACAGAACAGGAGAGAGAGAGAGAGAAATACATTCTAAGACACACTGTTTGGAAGCCTTGAAGGCTAGGTTTTTGATATTCCCTTTTTATTTCACCAACTTATTCTTGGAGAAAACATCTGAAGTTGAGCAGGGCATCTGGCATCTCTGGAATTGTAAGCATAAATACGTTGCTTTCCTATGCCTGCAGGAACAGAGCTCAGAGAACCCTGGGGGATCTGGGCAATTAGTGGCCTTTTTATCACTATGCCATCACCTGGCCACAGCGAGTAGCCTTTTGACAACAGAGAAAAGTTTATATTTGTGTCTTTGTGGGAGACTTATTTTTAGCAATCATATCTACACTTTGGAAGCATTTGCTTCCAGGAAACAAATACCAAAAAGGGAATGATAGTAATGATCCTAATAAAGAATAAGGAAAAACACCAATTTATTTTACCACTAAAGTAAGACATGAATAAGTTGGAATAAAAAAAAGAATCCAAACCCTTGATGTGAAAATAGAAGTCCAAGAACCCAAGGGTGGTTACTGATTCATAGTGTGGCAAAATTGCTCATAGAAGAGAGGGTTCTGTTTAGAAGAAATAAATATGTTTCTCTCTAAAATAGATGTACACATCAAAAACATAGATCAGATAAATACCCTAATCATGGGATGTTACCATTACATCATTCCTTAACTTTCACTCCAACAGCCACGAATTAGGTAAAAAAGACAATTCTTTCTAAGCATTTGATGTTGTCCTTTATCACAGCAAGAGCTTATTAAACTTTGAAAAGAGAATATCACAGAGTTTACAATAGAACTAAAGGACTAATACCCCACATTATCTGTATCGTCCAACAAACTTAGCATCATTATAGTTTCATGAGATACAATAAAAATTGCTCATTAATTATTCATATTCTGTTTCCAGCACATAGGATTAAAAAAAACTACACAAGAAAAGCAGAAATGTTGTTCCTTAAACATTTAGTTAGGTCAAAAACAACAACAAAAAACACTCAATTGATCTCAAAACACTGGATTTCAGATCTTATAACAGCAATGATCACCAAAGTGCTTTGAGAGTTCATTATCTCGTCATGCTGCAGAAATGTTCCCATGCCCTACTATTGCAAATACCCACAGGTAAACTCAGCATCAAGGCTAGCCGTCCTGCCACTGACTGACTCAGCTCCAAATTCTACTCTGTCAAATGGCTTGTTTAAGGCAAGTCTTTAAGGAAACAAACTGCCCTCCCCAAATACATGGTCATAAAGGTAGCATGTTAATTTTACTAATATCTACCTTTCCTGCAAGACATAGTAGGAAATAGTAATGATCTCAGTCATCAGTTTAGCCTGAGAACCTGATGCAGAGCCTGGCAGACAGAAGACAATGAAGACATACATACATATATATATAAAATATTCACATACAAATGCACACATCTATAGAATATATAATAGAATCTGTTCACATTATGCATCTATATAATATCCTGTAAAATGGAGATATTTTAATTTAACCATTTCTGCATTGCTGGGCATTCAAGTTGCTTCTTCCTTTTTTTTTAAACACATTTATTTATTTATTTATTTATTTATTTATTTATTTATTTATTCATTCATTCCATGAGAGAGATAGGGAGGGAGAAGCACAGAGACAGTACTCCCAGGAGAGTCTTGACACCATAATTCATCCCCAGCTCTGACCAGTCCCAGATCATGGCACATGCATTCTTCACATACAGAGAGAGATCTTCAGGCAAGAACCAATACCTTCTCATGCAGATCGCCTCACAGAGTTTCATGATTTACCATTGCATTACCATTCAATTTCCTACGTTGCTTCTAATGGTGTAGTATTTTCAAGACTTTTCTGATGAGTATCTTTATTCATGTGATTTCTTCGTATTTTGGATTCCCAAAAGGAACATTAATAGGTCAAATATTTAGAATATTTTTATGACTTTTGATATACAAGGGGGCTTCAAGAAGTTCATGGATTGTGGAATGAAAACATGAGTTTATTTTGATACAAAACAATACCAAAGTCCATATGTAATTCTTCATGGTAGTCATTTTCCATGAACTTATTGAAGATTCTGCACATAATAAAAATTACTTCCAGAAAAAATGGACAATAATCCCAACAAAACATGGGAGAACAAGTGTTATCGTCCATCAAAGTTAGTTATTACAGTTTTTTTTGTTTGTTTTTTTTTGTTTGTTTGTTTTGTTTTGTTTTGCCATAGAGCTTATGAGCCCACTGGAGAAAGAGAGAGAAAGGGAAAATAAGAAGTCAACCCCTCATGGGGGATGGTCATGCTATAATCCCTTCTCTTCCATTCTCCTCTCAGGATTTGGGGGATGCATATATATGAAACTGGCATGATTTTTAAGTTTCCATTCTGGGGCTTGAAACATTGTCAGCCATGTGGGAGTACAACGCCTTAACCACCATGTCACCTGATCCCCAGTTATTTAAGGTCTTTTAAAAGAGTGGATAACTTAAGGGAAAAATAGAATATTAGCTAATATTTCATTATAAATCTGTGTTTCTTTATTTTGGTAAATTGGACACTTTCCCTTTTATTTGACTAGTAGTATTTTCTCTTTTGTATCTCAACCATGAAATGATATGACATGGCCACCATTCTTTCCATGAGAGTCTTTCTCAGATACTTAACGATATTTTGGTACTACAACTTCTCTGCCAATTGTGTTTTGTTTGTTTGTTTGGTTGGTTTTTTGCATACTCCTAAAGAAAATAGAAAACTTGAAAACTAGTTTAAGTGATACTTTCACTGGCCAGGAACCTCTTTATTTAAAGGGTTTATATCAGGAGACTTCCAGATACATTATTTACATGTGCCTTGATAAATCTCTTTATAAGTTTTTACACTGGAAGGATTAGTGAGTTATTTTGCAGAGTCAGGCGAGATTCATGGACCAATAAATAATAGGCTAAATAAGTCACAGTCCACAGCCAGTCTCCATAGAAAAATCCTACACCTACAAATGTTCCAGTGGTAATGAAACTGAAAGCTGTCACTAAATCCTGTTATCTGTCTGGATAGAAAAGTGCTCAACAAAACACTGATAGCCCAGAAGGCAGCAAATTGAATTAAGGCCAACAAAGTCTTTGAGTGAATGGCAGATTCAAGACAATAACTAAGTGATAAAATAAAACTTTCCCAGAAACTCTACTCTTAATAAAATTGCTCTGTAAGTGCTTTGGGGCCACAGGTCTATCTAACTTTTTTATGATCCTGTGGCTCAGGGATGTTTGGTGTTGAGAACAGGCAGATTTGGGATGTGCAAGAAATCTGGGCATCTTTTTTTTTTTTTTTAGTCTTTTCTTTTTTTTGAGAGGTTTTTGCTATAGGGCGTGTGCACTCGCCATAAAGACAGAGACAGAGAGACAGAAAGCGAGAAATCGCGCTCCCCCCCAGGGAGGATGGCAACACTGCAATCCTTCTCTTCCATTCTCCTCTCGGGAGATCTTGGGAACTCACGCATACATGCCCAGCATGAGTCTAAGCCACTGAGTCTGGGACTCAAACCAGAGTCGACTACATGGGAATCCAGCGACATAGTCATTGCATCAACTGCTGGTACCTGAGCATCTTCTTAATGGGGCCCAAGGTGGAATCTGGTTTGTGTGGTCCAGTAAAGGTTGGTATTATTGTGTAATCATTTATACATGACTTCCAAAACAAAGCATTCTCTCATTGTTCTAGATATTTATTGGTTAAGCACTTGGAATAATAGGGAGATTCTGAGGTATTCTCAGAATATTACATATTACATATTAAAAGGTCAAAAACTCTCAAAGATAACCCAAGATATGTTTGGTGAGCTCAATGTTTGCCTTTGCCTTTCTATTTGACTGGAAGGGAAATATTACTTTTTTTAAAAAGGTGTTCTTTTTTGGAACCAGCAGTTAGTGTAATCGCTATGTAGCTGGACTCTCATATAGTTGACCGCGGTTCAAGTCCCGGACCCGGTGACTTAAACTCACGCAGGATGCTTGTGTGTGCATGCCCAAGATCCCGAGAGGAGAATGGAGGAGAAGTCATTGCGGCATGGTCATCCTCCCTGGTGGGTGATTTCTTGCTTTCTGTCTCTCTGTCTCTCTCTGTCTTTCTGGCGAGAGCACGTGCCCTATAGCAAAAACCTCCCCCCAAAAAAGAAAGTGTTCTTTTTCTGGCCCAGCCTCAGTGGCAGAAGCAATAGCATATTGAATTGCAGTGCTGAAAGCCACAGGGCTATCCACAGGTTCAGATGCCAAGTGAATCTGAAAACATACACATATGCCTAAGATCCTGATGAGCTAGGGGATCTTGGTGTGATGAGACCTTGTCGACGGTCTCTATCTCTCTCTCCTTCTCTTATGCATGCATACACATGTTCTTTTATGAGTAAAATACATATACATTTTTAAAAGCTTCTTTTTAAAACTCAATGATATAGAGAGCACAAAATATCAACTACAGATAATACTATAACTACATTTATAAATAAGTGCAAGGGAGATTTCTTTTTGTCTCCCAGCAGTGGAGTGAGCAGGGGAGGAGAAGTAAAGCCTAACGGTCAACATTGATTGACACTGTGGCTAGGGTTCACAGTTCTGCCTTTACAAAAACGGGGTTGATAACGACAATACCTATCTCATAGTGTTGCTTGAAAAAATGGAGTTGGGTGAGCCAGTGACATGGTAGTTACAAAGGCTGGATCCCACATGCCCAACTACGCAGTTCAAGTCCTGGACCTGGTGACTGGAAAAACATGTCCAAAAGGAGAATGAAGGAGAAGGAAATGCAGTGTGACGAAGCTCCTTGGGGCGGTACTTTCTCTCTTTCTCTCTCTCTCACTCTGTCTCTCTCCAGTAAGCACATACATCCTCTGGCAAATTAAAAAGAAAAAAAAAAAAACAAAGTAAAAAAAGGAAGTCATTTAAACAGGTGAAAGCACTTCAGACAGATCCATGGAAGTTCCGATATGAACATCTTAAGAATGTAGTTTACATACCTATGTTGCCCACTACCCAAAATCACTCTAGCATATAGGTAATCTATAGACAATTTCTGAATGAACGATTGACTATAGAGGTTTTCTACTAAGATTTCTTGAAAGAATAATACTTTCTTTTACCTTCAAAGCATGACTTGAGGGAACCAGCAGTTAGCGTAATGGCTATGTCGTTGGACTCCCATGTAGTCAACCGCGGTTCACGTCCTGGACCCGGTGGCTTAGAACTCATGCCGGGCGCGTGTGCGAGCGTGCCGAAGATCCCGAGAGGAGAATGGAGAAGAGGGGATTGCGGCATGACCATCCCCCCTGGGGAGTGATTTCTCGCTTTCTGTCCCTATGTCTCTCTCTGTCTGGCGAGCGCACACATTCTATAGCGAAAACCTTTCCAAAAAAAGAAAAAGCATGACTTGATTCAGTATAGAACTGACAAAGAACTTTAAAAACAATTCCAGGTTGAAGAGTTCAACTTGGAACACCTATATAACACCTATATGCATCAGCACAATGAATAATGAGAGAAAGCAATGAACAATAATAAATAAAACCCAGAAAACTACAGAAGACAAGTAAGAGTCTTAACACAAATCCAAATGACTTTGAATTAATGTGAGTATTAGTTTCTTGGCATAGCCCCAGCCAGCCCTCCGACTCTTCACTGATAAGGCCATGATTATTATACCATCTGGGATGGGTCAAGATTAAGTGGAGATTCTGATCTCATCCCTAATTACTTCTTTATTCAAGTGGGGTTTGGAGAGTTGGTAGGAAGCTTTCAGAAAAAGATTTTCAAATGACACAGATTTACTAATAAAATGCTCAGGAGCTGATTTAGGCCTACTTAATCTCTAGGACATCTGAAACAATACAATGTCTGTAATGACTTCTTATCCTGGAAAATACCAGAGTAGTTAATTTTTTTTTTAAATCTATGTATTTAGTAGTCACATCACTCACTATTGAAATTCAGTTCTCATTTTTGGAGTAAAAGAGTGCAATGTTTTTAATGGGTACCACAAGATAATAGGATGACTAGACACATAGCTCACATTATTGAAAACAGAGACAGACTGACTTCACCCAGTTGGAGCACAGCCAGCACCCCCAGGACTCACCCTAATCCGAATATCGCATCATCAGTTCCCTCCTTGAACAACAAGGGAATAAGACACTGGGTAAAAATGAGTGAGTCAATGAGTGAATAATTAAATTAACAAGTACAAGGAAGTCAGAGAAAGTGCTAGACTATAAAGATTATAGTTGAAAGAGGCAATGTCTTTCCCCATCAATCAAACCCACTGAGGAACAGATTTAACTTTAAATGTGGCTACCATATTGGACAGTGGAAGTTAGGTGAGTCCTTTGACACCTCTATTCTTTCCTTGTTTTCTTCATGGTGTTTTCTTCTCTCGTCACTTATCTATTGAGGTCTCTCATTGGCTCTCTGATTTTATATTTCTATATGCTTCCAATGGTAGTCTTTGAGACACTTCACCTTCTACAGGGTATAAAATAACTACTCTTGAGACCAGCAGATGGCCTAGTGATTAAGGCACTGGATTGCCATGTGGCTGACCACAGTTCGAGTCTTGAACCCGGTGGCTTGAAACTCATGTCAGGTACATGTGGGTGCATGACCAAAATCTTAGGAGGAGAAGAGGGAAGGGATTGTACCATAACCATCACCCTGGGGGTGGAGAGAGGGGCGTGATTTCTCACTTTCTGTCTCTGTCTCTCTGGCAAACACACATACCCTATAGTAAAAATCTAAATAAATAAATAAATAAATAAAAAGAACTATTCTTTTAAATGTGATACCTTCAGTCAGAGGCATTACCACCTACACAGGGTCCTAAGCAGGGAACCATTCTTGACAGCTCACCCCCTCCACACCACAGATCCAATTGTTTATCAATTCTTGCTTTACTCACTCTCTGTGTTTCTCCCAAATCGATTATTATACCCCAAATACCGCTGTATACTCCAAATTATCATCTTCTCTTACCTGTATTTCAACCACCATTCTTCTAACGCAAGAAGTCGTAATTATGCACATTAGTTCTGTTGTTATAGAGTTAAAAAATTATACAAAATTATAAGACATATTTTGAACATTATCTTTAAAATTCAGTATTTTGAAATTTTGAAAGTTGTTTGTAAACTGTCAAGAATTATGGAGTATGAGCTAAAATTTTTTGCTATGTAAAGTAAATGTTTGTGGAAAAATGTAAAAATAAATAAATGAAAGAAAAAAAAAAGAAAAGAATCACATGAGAGTTTAAAACATGGCCAGAACCTGGACTCATCAACAGAGATAGTGTCTAATCTAGGAGGGGGTAGGTCTAGGCATTGGCATTTAAACAATTATATATATTTTTAAAAGTTTTTAAATTCGTTTCTTCTGAGAGAGGGAGAAAGAGACAGAGAGGGAGAGAGAGAGAGAGAAAGGGAGAGAGAGAGAGAGAAAGAGAGAGAGAAGGACAGGTACACCCACTGAAGTCCTCCTGCTGCAAAGTCCTCCTGCTGCAATCTACTCCTAGTGTCAGCCAGTCCAGATCATGGGTGCTCATGCATACCTGGTGAGTCCAGGGAAATTCTGGAATGTAAATCCAGGACCTTTCCCATGAGCACTCAGTTCCATTAACACTGCATCATCACCTGGCACCAAACATTGGTATTTTCAAAAAACTCCCTTTATGACTTTCGAGGGGTCAGGCATGGGAATCACTCTTCTAACTAATCTTTCTGGCTCTAGCTTTTTCCTCTTCCTGGTTACACTCAATAAGAACGAGAGTGTATTTTCCAAAATATTTGTCTATCTACTCTACTTAAATCCATTTGCTGACAGCCCCTAATCTAGAACATAAAATCCATATTCCTTAGTGTTCTGTAGACTTCCCAGTCATGTCCTAACATCCTCTGCCTCACATCTTTTGCTGTAGCTGCTGCTAGCTCCCCACCTGCATCCACCCTTTCACACTTGGGCTCATACCTCTTCTTTACTCAGCATGCCACTCCCACTGCTCACCAGCTGAACACCTACTCAGCCTGACAGACTCAGCTGCAGCACCAACTTACAAAGAAATGTGTTTTGTCATGCTCGGGTACCACTGTTCTGTGCATGAAGCACTGATGCACATTTGCATGCATGTATTTATAATATGTAATGAGTATATTAAAAATGGGTGGATGCATGTAGATCTCCCAGTCACTTCTGAATCAGTTTCCTCAGAACATGCATGGTTTCTAACTACTGTTTCCTTTTAATTATTAATGGTGCCCACTTTGACTCTCAAAGATATCCAAGCATGGATGATAAACTGGTGGTTATGTTACCTGTGCGATCGTTAGGTCAATACCACTGTCATGTTTTGTTGTAATCTCAATGCCTAATGCATTTCCTAAAACTTGGAATATGTTTACATGCTTAAAAATTGAGTAAATGAATGAAATATGTGCCTGAAAACTATAATATCACCTTCAGAAATATTTGGTGACTGTTAGAGGGGTTTATTTAAAAAACTAAACTAACAAATTGACACATACTCACTTCTTAAAAATATGATTTAAGAAAGTATCACTTTTTGTACTTTTGTGTGTTTTCTGGGGAAACACGGATATTGGAGAAGTTCCCTCACAGTTCCCAGGTAGGTGAGGAACAACATAGACATAATTTCTGGGAATGACCCCAGTTCATATCTATTCACATAAGGGAAGCTCAGATTTTCACTGCCAGGGATTTGGGCTCTGGTGTCAAAAGGCCTGTGCGTGCATTGTGTTCTGCTAGGATACATGACCTTGGTAAGTTATTTAAACTCTAAGCCTAGAGGCTGTTAAGAATCTCTATCTCATACAGTTCTTTTGAGAATTAAATAAGGACAACTACACAGAGAGTTTACCATGATGCCTGTCATAGAGAAAGCTCTGAATAACCAATAACTCTTATTATTTTATATATTCTACTTGTTGGGTTAACAAATAATGCTTCATTTGAAGCACGGACTTGCTTGTATTTAAAAATACTTGGAAAACAAATCACTGTTCTAGAATGTTGTGATTGTAGAGATTCCAGTCCACTTCTCCCTGGGGATCTTGTAACTTGAGTTGCTAATGGAACCAGTGTTATTTCTTTACTCTGTGATTTGGGAACTGAAGCCCACACCTTGCCTGCTCACTACTACCCTGTAGTGGAAAGGAAAATACTAACCCAGGACTCAAATTTCAGTGTCAGCCACAGGTGTTGTTGGGTGCCAGCTTCTGGCACATGGCATAAAAAGAAATGAATGTTTTTGCCAGTGTTGGGAATATTACCACAGTCTGCCTATTACAAATATTTACTTTTTTAGCTGGAATACCAGGGGACACTAGGGTTTCTGTTTGAATAGTGCTTTGAGGCAGAACCAATAGAAATGGCATGGAAAGTTCTTCATAAATAAATTCTTTTATGATTACGCTTGCAACATCATATCAACAGGCTGCAAAATAAAGCTCGAGAACACAAAATAATTCCCGTTATTTACACATAACTCTAGTTCCCAACACAGATCTGTCTATAACTTTGCATAAGGTATAATAGGAGGTATTTCATTTTTAGCAAAATGGACCTATCAATGAGAGTTGAAAAAGCAATATAATTTAGGAGTCATAGGTCAGGGATAATAGCTAAAGCCTTTACAGTTAAATAGACTCAGAACTGACAAAAGAAAGCACTTAAGGAGTTGTGGAATCTAAAAGAAATGCAATAAATCTTAACTCTGATAGTAAAAATAATAATAGTAATTATTAAAAATATTTGGTGGGGGGGCAGTTTGACACAATTCTACCAAACAAAGTGACTGGCTTGTATTTTATTCTAACTTATTTTATTTTTACTGCAACTCTTGTTTGCAATTTTAAATCAACCCCCAAATATTCATACAGACATAAAACCTGGCTTCAATAATTTCAATTTTCTCCAAGGAGTTAGCAGATCAACACAGAAGCATGGAAATGAAATTGAGGTGTCTGCATTTTCATGACCAGAAGGCATGATAACTTGTCCTAAAACTGTTTGATCTTGTTACCATTTCTGCTGAATACTTTGAGTCATGCAAGGGTATAGAATGCCTTTTATTCAAAACCTTCCAAAAGAGAGATTGCATCGACAGAAATTCAGAGCAAGCTGCTGAAAGGCATTATTAATCCCGATCCGGGGATATTACACTAAATATTTGACAGGAATCCAAATTTTCCTGTAGCCTTACACTAAGAAGATAATCTTTCATAATTTTAATGGTGAAAGGGGAGGATTTGATCTTTTGAAATGGAAAGGGTGAGCCTAATTGAATTTCCTTCTTTGGTTTCTTATTAAAGATGGGACCAGATTGAATCATATTCAATTAATGATTGTACTGGGATATATTGCTCTTTTCAGAAGCTGAAAATAAGATTAACAAAGCTCAAAAAAAGATATAGGGGGCAACCATGCCAATTGAACACTTAAAGGTCTAAGCATCTAGGAGAGCAGAGATCTGTTTCCGTGCCATTTAGTTATGTGATCATGGAGCAGGTTTGGCCATCGTTCTGGACCAATTCAAGGATTAAGCAGAAAGTTGTGTAACATCAAACATGACCTAGGGAGGGAAAATAAATGTACAAATGCTGCAAGTAATAATCAGGACACACCACCCTGACCTGCCCCCTCTCCTGACCATACACCATGATTTTTGTCATTGTCGAGTCAGTTCACACCTGTGATGCCCTCCTCTAGACCCACCCATCCTTATTCCTCTCTCCACACTCAAGTCTGAGGATGTCTTTCTCCATGAGCCTTTCTACACCTCTAGTAACTAGGGAACCACATGGACTAGCAAATGTGATCTCCATCACAATTGGACAAGTAAATTAGCACAATTCTGGGACTGTGCAAGAACACAGGTCCTATACAATTACTATCTCCATAAGACTTTCCCTTTCATTAGCTTTTCTGGGTGTATTTTATTTCTTCACGTTTAACACTGCAATGTTACGATAGGCCTTCGCATTACTGGCTAATCGTTTCATATCTCTACTTGTATATTGCCTCCCTAGAACCTAACCAGCTTTTCATTTCTTCAGAGTCTACGTGGTTCAGAACACATAGTAGAAGTACCAAATAGTACTTCACTAGAGGTATTGCGTGTGTGTGTGTGTGTGTATATATTTGAAAGGTGATACACATTTGAGGGCGAAATATGGAATTTGCATCCTAGCTGACCCTTGATATCTCTAAGAGGCCAAGTAACCTTTCTTACAATAGAATGGATATATTCATATAAACTTATATAATCAGCACTACTTATGGTGGGGAAACATTCTGATAAATATGTCATTAGATGATTTCTTTGCTGTGTGACTATCTTAGCGGGTGTGGACATGAACTTAGGTGGTAAAGTCTACTACATGTATATCCTGTTATAATCTTACGGGACTGTTGTTGCACATGTGATCCACTGCCAACTGAAATGCCATTATGCAGTGTATGATTATATTTATAATATATTATGATGACATTATGTAACTCATATATTGCCTGGTCTGCAGTAAGAGCTCAATCCATAGTCATTCCCTTGTTGAACCAAGGCTCAAGAAAGGCTTGAAAATATAAGAGGCAAAGAAGGGCAGCATTTATGGACTTGGACTCTGGAAAAAGACCAACTGAGTTCAAACTCCAATTCTAAGCCTTTTGTGTGGGTGTAGGACAAGTTGCTTAACATCTCTGTGTCTCCATGTGGCTAGTAATGGTACTTACCTCTCAAAGTCAAGAGAGTTAAGAATTAAAGCATGCCAATTCCTTTAAAGTGCCTGATAAGACAAAGGTTTAGCTTTAATGTTATAAAGAATGAGCCTACTTGAGAAACATAAATGAACTTGGTCGATTTTAAAGGTCATTTAAAACTCTAGATCTACATTTCTGAGAAGAAAAAAAACATGCTCTTGTCTTCAAAGCTTCGCATACTCAAGAATGCAAGGATCACATGGAGAGAGTTCCTACCCTACATGCCCACACACATACACACATTTGAGTTATCTAGGTGCAGTATATATTTGAAAGGTGATACACATTTGAGGGCGAAATATGGAATTTGCATCCTAGCTGACCCTTGATATCTCTAAGAGGCCAAGTAACCTTTCTTACAATAGAATGGATATATTCATATAAACTTATATAATCAGCACTACTTATGGTGGGGAAACATTCTGATAAATATGTCATTAGATGATTTCTTTGCTGTGTGACTATCTTAGCGGGTGTGGACATGAACTTAGGTGGTAAAGTCTACTACATGTATATCCTGTTATAATCTTACGGGACTGTTGTTGCACATGTGATCCACTGCCAACTGAAATGCCATTATGCAGTGTATGATTATATTTATAATATATTATGATGACATTATGTAACTCATATATTGCCTGGTCTGCAGTAAGAGCTCAATCCATAGTCATTCCCTTGTTGAACCAAGGCTCAAGAAAGGCTTGAAAATATAAGAGGCAAAGAAGGGCAGCATTTATGGACTTGGACTCTGGAAAAAGACCAACTGAGTTCAAACTCCAATTCTAAGCCTTTTGTGTGGGTGTAGGACAAGTTGCTTAACATCTCTGTGTCTCCATGTGGCTAGTAATGGTACTTACCTCTCAAAGTCAAGAGAGTTAAGAATTAAAGCATGCCAATTCCTTTAAAGTGCCTGATAAGACAAAGGTTTAGCTTTAATGTTATAAAGAATGAGCCTACTTGAGAAACATAAATGAACTTGGTCGATTTTAAAGGTCATTTAAAACTCTAGATCTACATTTCTGAGAAGAAAAAAAACATGCTCTTGTCTTCAAAGCTTCGCATACTCAAGAATGCAAGGATCACATGGAGAGAGTTCCTACCCTACATGCCCACACACATACACACATTTGAGTTATCTAGGTGCAACTTTTTTCTTTTTCCTCTGTCACAACTCATATGTTTGCCATTTGCAATGTCTAAAAGCCCAACCAATTTATGATCTGCCATAGACAGCAAGGAAGATGGTCTAGGAAAAGAGAGTGGAATCTCCACCTGATATTCACTTTGAAAGATTGTATATTGAACTATTAGTCTTTACTAGAGACAGTCTGAATGGGGAGCCACAAATGACTTGTCTAAAATAGATTCCTGATGAAAAAGAGGTCTGGACTAAGAGACTTGCATTGAAAAACTATCAAAGAATCTTTCAGTGAAGTTCATCAATGTCTACAAACGAAGGCTCTTCCAGGAGATGAGCTAGGTCAGCGCATGGGGATTAATTTAACTAGCCATATCTCTGCAGGATTGAGATACAAAATATTTGCCCAGAAAATCTAGCACAAATTACCTATAAGCACACATACGTAAATTTTCAGAATTTACAAAATCATTTCAGGATTCCAAAAGAGGGGATAACATGAGCTCAGCATTAAAAATAAAATATGCACTAAGATAATAACTAACTTTGTGACCTACTTGGTATTTAAGTTTTAAAACAGACCATTTCTAGCAATCATCATTTCACATTGTTTTCGTGTTGCTGGTTTTGTCAACTCCTCTTCTCTGTCCCTTTAAATGTGGTCTTTTTAAGCTACTCTAGTTGTTTTAGGCAGTTCCCAAGCTAACTCAGAGGAAATTAACACCACATTCAGTATTTTAATTCATGTATTCAGAGAGTTTTCTCTGTACCATTTTTGTTCTTTATCAGGTCTCATCATTCTTTTTCTTACCTCCAAATACAGTCCAAGTATATTTCAAGCTGAGGAAATTCTGAGAAACACACCCACACTGCTTTCAAAATGGAACAAAATGTAATAAGCAAGAAGACCCATTGAACAAACAGAATACAGCTTCTGAGCAAAATAAGTAGAGGGTGGAGGAAAGCAAATTGCCAGAAGGTAAGCGGCTGCTCTCCCGAGCAATGTCAGGTAGCTGTCAAACGAAACCTGCTTTCCCTGGTAGAAGCACCAAACACAAAGGATGCTGTTCTGGCATTCTGAAAGGACAGATATTGTTTCACACCTGAGCTCTGCTTAGCAAGGGAAAGGGAGTCAGGTGCTCAAGTCAAGACAGGAAGGAAAGGAGAGAGCCAGAGTAAATAAAATAGAAAGCTGCAGTAATCACATGAAATTAATGACTCCAGACAGAATTAGATATATAATTAGTAAGTGGGAGTTATGAGAAAGACAACCCTCTTCTCAAAAGACTTCCCCCACTCTTTCATACCTTCTCAATCTGTGAGTCATCGCTGAGACCCAGTCTTCCCTGTAACGACTGCAATCCACCTAATGGTTCTCTGCTGTCTGATGAACCTACTATCCACACAGTGGTTCTCATCTGGGGAAGATTTTGCCTCTCAGGGGACCTCTGGTAATGCCTAGAGACAATTTTGGTTGTCACAATTTAGGAGATGTTACTGGTATGTAAGGGTAGAGGCTAGGGATGCTGCTAAACATTCTATGAAGCAAAGGGCTGATTCAGGACAAAGTGTGTCAGTAGAGCTGTGGTTCACTCTGTGATCTGCCCCAAATCCTTATGACTTTGAAAAGGTGTCTGCCTCGATGCATCTCAGGACAAGGACCTCATTTGACACCCCAGTTCTTTGCCCTGGGGTTGTGGTTGCAGAGCTTTGCACATGTTAGAGAGTACGTGAGTTAAGAGAGACAAGTAAAGACAAGGTTTGTTTACCTGAAAGTCAGGACTGGAGGAAGCGTCACAGCAGTATTCCTTACCATACTTTGCTGGGCATGGGATGGGATGGCAAAAACATTATCCTTGCTTGAACAGACAAGGATGATGGAACAACAGAGAAACAACTCATCTAACAAGAGAGAAGTGGAAGCTAGACAGCATCACACTCAACAACCAATGAGAGAAAACAGACAAAGTTGTATTTTGACTTTTTCCCTGTTTTCATGATAGAACATGTGTGCATGCACATGAGAGAGAGAAAGCACTCTCCTCGTCTGTTTCATGGCATTTCCAGGTCTCTGTTATTCCTTGGCGTGGAACTGACTGCAAACACACCTTTTTTGAGGCTTTCTGAGTGGAAGTAATATAGATAATATTCTCTCTCTCTCTGTCTCTCCTTCTCCCTGTCTCTACCCTCTCCCTTTCTCCCTGAGTCCATCTCTTCCATATCTTTCTCTCCATTCCGTTAAGTCTAGGCAAAGGACAAATCGACAAACCAGGCTGACGCTGCAGGCATCACCTCCACTGTGAGGCCCTCCAAGGCTCCCCACTGCTCCCCTCTGCTTGGGTGAGTGGCAGTTGTGTTGTCCCCTCAGCGACGGTTCCCAGGCTGTGCCCCCAGGAGGCTGAGGGTCAGATCCTTGGTGCTGTAAGCCACCTTTACTTCCCCAGCACCTAGAGGGCACTAGGCTCGCAATACATTCTGGATAGGAATTGTTGAATTATCTAAAAGAAAGAATAGTGCCCTCAAGACCAAGGCAAGCCATAGTTAATGAGCTCAGAGGCCTGGCATTGGGCCACATGACAGGACTGCTCAGATGGCAAAGCCTGCAGGCCTTAGGGCAGACCGCCTCTTCTCGGGTCTTCTCTCAGAACTCCCTTACACTATCAAGTGCATGTAAATTGCTGAGGATGCATTTCTAATAAAGACACAAGGCTTTTGAGGTTGTTTCTAGGTGTTGGTTTTTTAAAGTAATATAAATTGCATAGTTCCCAAAACACATTTGCCAAGATGTAACTTTTTTCTCGTACTTATTCTGCCTAATGGCAAAATATAAAACCAAAACTTAAGTCACTCCAGGGTTTTCTCAAGCCAATTTCCTTAGGAGTTCAGGCTTTTAGGACTGTCATATTTAACATTAGAATATTCTCTCTTATTCTCTTCTAGCCCTGGCTGGTTGGGGTCAGTATGACCCTTACACGCTCCTATGAGATAGCCAGAGACTCTTCCTGGTCTAACCTTCTCTTGGTTCAATGCTGGCCTGTGCTCTAGAGGGTTTTCCTGTCTGGACTTCAGTGAAAATAAATGTGCTCCTCTGCTAGAGGTCACTGGTTGGCTTGTAGGAGCCCATAAACACTCGCTAGGATTATCTGGCCAAGGCAATGTTCTGAGATTCAGCTGCATTCCCAACAACCCATAGGAGGAATCTTCCTTTCTCATTAAGATGCTCCTTCCTGAGATCAGTCCTTCTTCTTTGCGCTCTCTCTCCTGCAGCTGACTTCCGGGCCTTGCTTCAGGGAACTTTGTGAGAACTGTGAACCGACTCCCAGCCATTTCACATGTGCCCCAGCACTGCTGCAGCCCTTGTCAGGCCACACCTGGGGAGGCCCACCCTCTTCTCTGAGATCCAGCTCAAGTGGACTTCCTGCTGTGCAAATCTGTGGCAGCCCCAGCTCATCCCTGCCTCTTCACACCCACCCCTTCTTTTTCCTACCTCAGAGCTGTTTTTTTCTGCTAGAAGTGAAAGGGAAGAGATAATGAATAAACAGACCTGCTGAGTTCATGAGAGGTCACAAAAAAGCATATTAGAAAAAAAAATTATGCATGTATTTTTAAAATTGAAGTTATTTATTTATTCTATAAGTGAGATAGGCAGATGGACAGAACCCACAAGAAGGTGTGATGGCATGATCCACCCTCAGTTTCAGCCAGTCCCAGATCACAGGTGCACAGGTACTGGACATATTCAGGGTGGTCTCTGGTTGTGAACCAGGATCGCTCCCATGTGGGTCAGCTCCATGAAGACTCATGTTTGACCACTGTGCCATAACTTGGATCCCAAATTTCAAAATTTCAGGTGACAAAATAAACTTGTATTTTAAATCTATTTTTCCTCCAACATTATGAAGTCCCCTCATATTTGTACTCTCCTGATGATGTCTCTTATCTTTAACCCTGACATGTATTTTTAAACCTTTGTAGGTCAAGATTTTGACAGGTTTATTCATTGATACATTTTGGACTATTTTATGCCCAGGGCACCTGGCTGCTGCTAAACTGCATACAAGACTATTATTCAATGTACAGTAAAAACCTAGAATGTGTCAGATTTCATGACACTCCAATTCATGCTAAGAGCATAAATATTGTTTTTTAATTGCCAAAGGGTGTGTGCATTCTGAGAGAGAGAGAGAGAAGTAAGCACCTCCCATGGGGTGTAGTCTTACTGCAATCCCTTCTCTTCTATTTTTTCATCCTGTTGGGATTTTGGGGTATACATGAACATATACCCAGTCTGTGTTTTTTAAGCTTCCCAGGCTAGGATTTGAACCAAAGTTGACCATGTGGTATCTGGCTCCCTCAAACATTAGGCTATGGGTCTGGCCATAACTATTGTTTTCTATAAATGGTTTTTGAGGGGCCAGCAGTTTGTATGGTGATTAAGGTACTGGACACTCACATGGCTGACCATAGTTTGAGTCCTAGACTTGGAAATCTGGAAATCATGCCAGGCATGTGTGTATTTATGTCCAAAATCCCATGAAGAGAATAGAGAAGGATTGTATCATGGTCATCTCCCCTGAAGGGTGATTTCTCACTTTCCCTCTGTCTCCAGCAAGCACACAGTCAAAAACCTAATTTTTTTTTAATAAAACATGGCCTTTGTGTTTTTTGTTTGTTTGTTTGTTTTTTGTCTACTTCAGTGTCCAAAACGTTCTCATTCTCATGACTGACCTAAGTGAGGCTTTTAAATAAGCTGATAGGTGTCCATCGTTCCCATGGTTTTTCCCTTTCTTGAGATGAGAATAGGGAAGGAAAGACTATTGAACTCAAGCTTTGGTACCAAGAGCTAGAGAAAGGCTCACAGCATCTTTTGTCGATGTTAAGTACAATGGAATGGCTAACATAAGGGCTTCCGATCAGACTTTATCAAGTGGTAAAAAAAAAAAAAAAAAAAAAATTGACACAAAAATGAGAGTGATCTTCCTGTATTGCTTGAAAATTCTTCTTAATCTATGAAATGCAAGTTGAGATTTAGGTTGACCCTCTCTTCCCAGACAAACAAGAGGATAGTGAACCTTGCCCTCCTTATCCCTGCAAGGTGTTAAAGGATAAAGTGAGATAGCAAATGTGAGACACCAATCTAAAAGCAGGAGTTTCTCAGAGGTTTCTCTGTGGGATTGCCAGCATTCTGTGTTTCCCTTCCTTGCACCCTGATCTCTGCTTTTCCACTGTAAGGACTCAAGCAGAACAGAAGTCAGACCTCTCCCCAAGTTAGACTGCCAGCACCTCTGAGCCCCAGGCTTGACACTTGGCCAGGCAGTAGCCTTGGCTCGCCTTTGGGTGCCTCTGTTTGAATGTTCCCCTCAGATGACCCCTGGGATCTTCCCTCATTATGATTTCCAGAAGATCTCTTTCAAGTAATTCTCTGCCTTTTAAGATCTCAAACATGCCAGAATAGATTCCATATGATGATTAAAAAAAAAAAATCTCTTAGACCATTTTGTTAATTTCACAGGCAGACAAAATTAATTTCTTGAAATTAAGGAATTTATTTGGGAAAGGAAATAATTTATTAAGAGGACATTTTTCTTTTCAAGACCATCAGCTGCAAAGGTATTAGACATTTAACACATCTGGGTAAGTCTCAATGAACATGAGATTAATTTAAAAATAAACTCATGACAATAATGTTTTGTAAGTTGAATCTGATAGATTTATTTTCAAATAATGACTGAGCCTCAGTTCAAAAAAGCCAATGGCATATAAAGTGTTATGGGACTATACAAATTTAAAAGTAAAATTCAAAGCAACTGCTTTTAAGGTGAACCCAATTAAGAAAAAACACATTAGTTTTTAACACTTCAGATATATATGACTTAGTTTTCATAGTAGTATCATCACCATTTTATAAGTGAGAAAGTGAAAACTCACTTTGGCAGGTTTTGAATTAAAAATCCCAGCTCCTCTAAATTCAAACTGCAAATCCTTTTCACCATATAATATGCCAGCATTTGATTTGCAGGAATTTAGTGCCCCTAAGAGGAGTCAATGCAAAATGTTATCTGGTTCTTTCAGGGAGCAATCTCTTTATCCTGGAATCATCAGAGAAAGTTGACTAGGGTAAGTTATCACTCCAGTTGGTCCAGAAGAAGAAATAAGATTTTGACAGGACTGGGAAAGTAAGGAAAGAATAGTCTGGGGAGAGGGCGAAGAGGTAGGTGAACAGAAGCACAGAGGTTAAGAGAAACTAAGAATTTTGGGGGACCAGCAGTTAGTGTAATGGCTATGTCACTGGACTCCCACGTAGTCAACTGTGGTTCACGTCCCGGACCCAGTGGCTTAAATCTCACGCCAGGCATGTGTGCATGCGTGCCCAAGATCCCGAGAGGAGAATGGAGGAGAAGGGATTGCGGCGTGACCAATCCCACTGGGGGGTAATTTCTCGCTTTCTGTCTCTATGTCTCTCTCTATCTGTCTGGCGAGCGCATGTGCCCTATAGCAAAAACCTCTCCAGAAAAAAATAAAAATAATAAAATTAAAATAAAAAAAGAGAAACTAAGAATTTTTAGGGAATAACAATTAGAGCAATTTGCTATAATATAAAGCCTCTGGAGAAAACAACAACAAATGAGAGATAAATTTAAAATATAGGTGGAACAAAGGCTTATGACTGGGCCAAGGGATTTAGACATCTTCCCAGGCTGGTTAGAAGTCAACTTGTGTGTATTTGAGGCAGGGTAGTGGTAGTTTCGAATGAGGATGGCATGAATGCATGATTAAGCTCGTGGTTCAGAGAAATTAGCCTTGCCCTACTGCAAGACAGACCTACAAAGAGAGGAGATATGAACCAAATAATTGCAAGACAAAACTAAGAAGTTGTTCCAGTGGCCCAAGGAGGAATTAATATAGATTATAGAAAGGGCAAAAAAAAAAAGGTGAATATATGAGAAACATAATAACTAGAAAACAAAAAGGTCTTGACAATTTATAGGTGGTTGAAGAGAAAAGAAAAATGGAAGTTCTACATTTCAAACTTGGGTAACCAAAAGACTGACTGATGTCATAAATATATATGATCTTGAAAAAGAGAGGCTTTTAGG
This sequence comes from Tupaia belangeri chinensis, assembly GCF_000334495.1. Lineage (NCBI taxonomy): Eukaryota > Metazoa > Chordata > Mammalia > Scandentia > Tupaiidae > Tupaia > Tupaia belangeri. The sequence continues at coordinate 122,171 of NW_006207284.1, forward strand.
AGCCTTGAAATTTCTAAAGATAGAGACAAATCAAAACAAAATTAGCTAACCCATATTTGCATGCTTACCATGTACCAGGCATCTCCAGGTCCTTCATGCATAATAACCCACTTAATTCTCATGACAAGAGTTTGAACTAGGTAATATTACAACTACTTTAAAGATGTGGACACTGAAACAAGGAACGTTTAAACAAGTTGTCCAAGGTCATGCAGCTAGTGAGAGTCAGGAGGCAAACCCAGCCGCCTGATTTCAGAATCAGCCTGTGACCACCAAGGTATGCTGCCTTTCTAAGGTGAGCTTGGCTCAGAACATGCTGGTTTTCTAGTGCTCTGGAGCAGCCAGATTAAGATTCCCCAAAAGAAGTCAAACTCAAGGTTGAAACTTAGAAGAGTAACTGAAGCTAAAGATAGATGTCTGGAGGCATCTGTGTGGAGGTGACAGACTCATGGAGGGGATGAAATGACTAACAGAGAGAGAGGACAGAACTAGAAGGTTGTCTAGGTGAAAACTATGATGAGAGATGAGAGAGGAAAGAGAACACAACTTAGAAGTGTCTATATTTACTGTGTGGGGAAAAAACAGAGGAACCAGAGGTGACCAAAAGAGTGTAGACAACCAAGGAAGAGCTCTGGGTGAGTTTGAAATGCACGCCAATAATACATAGTGAGGAGCGTGAGTCAGGCAAGGAACTGACCAAGCCAGGACTGCTGGTAAAGCCAAGTGGTGATTTTACAGGGTGGTGGAAAACTCGCTCAAGGGTCTGGATAAATTCATGGCTTCACGACCACGGTCACTGACATAGATGACTCTCATACTGCAACTGCAAACTCTACCTCCACCCACTATCAGCTCATGGCTCTCTTCACAGACAAGAAGGTAATGGCAGAAAAGCAAATTTCCCTTGGCCCTAGAGGGTTTCAAAGTTAAAGGAAACCTTCATTTGATTAATTTTTCTGAGCTATACATAGAATTCAGAGATTAAAATGACAAGATCCCTGCACTCAGGCTTCTAATAAAATAGCCTTTTTATATAATAATAATGCCAAGTTTAATCTGTTCGATAATTTTGTTTTCAAAGTCTCTTCTTTTTCTTTCTTCCTTTTTTTTTTTTCATTCCACCAGTGGAGGGAAATTGAAGGCATTGAGGCACCTTGCACATCTATTTGTGGCTGTCATCCTAGTATTCCACAGAGTAGACAGTCTATGTTACCTGGGATAGGATTTCACACGCAGTCATTCCAGTGATTCTGTCCATATGTGTGGGCTACTTATTCAGCCCTAAGCTCACTGCTGAGAACATATGTCCTACTGAAACAAGCACACCTATTAAACACAGAATGCATAGGCTGACAGGAAGCAACAGGCACAGCAACAAAACAGACCAGAGATGGGGAGGCAGTTTCCTAAGTCCATATATTTAAAATTTATATTCTTATTTTATTTTTTCAAAGTATTTTGATTATGTTAACTTCTGAAATGAAAGCAAATATTATTCTCCTGTTGAATTTATTTTTCTCTGTGTCAGCATTCTTGCCAATAATAGGTTTAAAATTGTTCTGGGGGCAGAAAAAGTCAGGGTTGGAGAAAGAAGCACAACATACAGGTTTCCAGAAAACCTTTTCTACAAATCAAACTTTTGAGCCTTTCCAGCATAGGGAAGCTTATGCATTTCACTTGGTTGGGAGAAAGAGCAAGTCCAACTATAACTAATCCATTCTGTATAGAGGCATGTTAGGTAATCCAATTGTTTATCCTGAGCAGTCAGGAGGAAAGACTTGTTAGATGCAAAACAAAAGTAGCACATGTAAATGCTTGACTTGGTTTCCTTCAAGACTTCTCCCAATGCTGTAAATTGAGCTTTACTTAGAAGCACAAGTTTGGGCAGCTTTTATTAAAAGCATTTTTACTTTTAAGGACGCCTATTCATAAAAGAAGAACTCAAGTTTCTATAGCTATTTTAACCCTTCAATCTATATGCTTCTTAATCTCTCTAGCCATCTTTCTCCTTTCTATAAAACAGTGTAGGTAGACAAGATGCTGTGTTTACATAGACATACGCATTCACACAGACATGAACAATGATACAGTTTGTTCTTACTGGCATTTTTTCCATTATGGATTTGATGCTCTTTAGCACTCCCATGTATTTTGTATATTCCTCCATCAGAGCACTTATCATATTGTATAAAGTGATTTCTACCATTGCTTAACCTGGCAGCACAGTAGGTAGTATACTGAATTACAGTGCTGGAAGTCACATGTCCAACCATGGTTTCAGTTCCCTGGTTTGGTTGATCTGAAATACACTGACACAGGTGCCGAAGATGCTGATGAGCTGAAGAGCTGGGGAAAGGACATTGTAGTATGACTAGACCTGGTGGAGAGTGACTATCTCCCTCTTTTTCTGTCTCTCTTATGTACTTTTCCATGCTCTCTGTCATAAAAAAATAAACACAGTTTAAAAAATAAAGAGTGAAATTGTTTATTTTCTACTAGATCAAGAATACAAAATTGAGGGTCTTTCTAGACCCACTTACATTACTATTGCTAGTTGCAGAGCACATCCTCTGTAAATTTTTGGTATCTCAGTGAATAAATAAAATAATTTTTTCCTAAATAACGTTGCTATTAACTCTCACCTAATATAGCCCTCTGTAGCCAAGGATCTGCATCTATGAACTCAACCAACTGTGGATCAAGTAAATACAATTAAAAAATAGCAACGTGACAATAAAAAAATACAAATAAAACACAGTATAACAACTATGTATGACACATCTTCATTGTATTAGATATAAGTAATCTAGAAATGATCTAAAGTATGTAGGAGGATGTGTGTAGGTTATATCAGTATATTATGCCATTTTACTTAAGGAATTTGAGCATCCATGTGGGATCCTGGAATCAATCCCCTATGAATCCCAAAGAATGATGATTAGAAACTGAATTTCTGCCCCTATTTTTTTTTTCTTCTCTTTAACTTTAGTCCAAAGACTGAGCTCCTACACCTTATGCCATTGTACCAGGAAGTAATATATTTTATATTCAGATGTTCAAAAGAAATATTTTAACAGTGTAATGGGAAATGATCAAAGTATGTGAGTACCACTTTATAGACCACAGGAAACACAGGTTCTCCCTAAGATAGAAACGCTAAACCCAGATAGCTCAGAAATGGGTGGATTTTGGGTTCCTTCCAACCTCAAGAATTCTCTGAACAGGGAAATATGGAGGTTTGCCCTAAAGCACAGCAGTACCTTTTAATGATACGATTATCTAAGTTACAAAATACTCCACCTCCAAGATCTATGTCCAGTCAGAAGTGCATTCATGTCAAGATTGCAATCATGGATTGTATCATCTTGACTTTACCACTTTTTTTTTAATGTGTCATATTTATTTGAACTTTAAAAGGAGGTTCAGATATATAGTGAACATCATTATGCCACGTCCTGATCTCACAGATTTTTATAGCATTTTCTTCTAAAAGAAGTTATAACACTCAGAGGCTTATGAACTGCTAGAAGTCACACAACACAATTTTCACTGATTATTTGAAGTGTCTTGACAACTTCCTATGAAATCCGTGTTGTCTGTGCTTGATCACCTGAAGTCTCTGAGAACTCATTATCAATCACCCACACAGTTAATGGATCTCTGCAAAGAGTTCTTGTTACAAAGGGTCAGAGATATACCTCCAAGACACATTCATCCCTTTATCCAAATGTGGCCTTTTGAGGCAATACAGACTAAGTTGAACTCCTCTTCCAAACAAAAATGTACAACTAGAACTTTTGAAAATCTCAGGAAAAAAACGTATTTTCATTCAGTCAAAGCTGCCCATCTGCTCTTCAGGCTAACATTCAAAGTTTTGGCATGCATTCCTCCCATAATGTCATTTCTCGTCATTCTATCCTTCCAGCCATTCTTCTCTAAATACATTCCACTGTGTCCGTCAAGTTTAATATGTGTTCCCCTTCACTGAACACAATTATTTTCAATATCATTGGACCAGTCCAATGTAGAGGATAATGGCGACCTCCTACATTCTAGCAATGCAGCCTCTGGCAACATTACTATTTGAGGGGCCATTCATGTTGAGATTACTGTTGATTACTTAAATATGTTTTATTATTAAGTACATAGTCTATTGATGATGTAACTGTACACTTGATTTTACAGCCATCTCAGATTTTGCATTTATTTCTTTTAAACATCCTTTAAAAATATATTTAATGGGACCAGCAGATGCTGTAAATGTTATGTCACTGGGCTCCCATGTAGTTGACCATGACTTGAGTTCCGGACCCAGCAGCTTAAAACACACTGGGTATGTGTGTGTCTGTGCCCAAAATCCTGAGAGGAAAATGGAGTAGAAGAGATTGAGGGTGGTCATTCCCCGGGTGGGGTAATTTCTCAATTTTTGCCTCACTGTCTCTGTCTCTCTGGCAAGCACACATGCCCTATAGCTAAAGTCTCTCTTAAAATATATACATATATTTTAATATATGTTTTAATATATATTTACATACACATATGTATATATGTATATGTGTATGTATATATATATGTGTGTGTATGTGTGTGTGTGTGTGTATGTGTGTATATATATATACACACACCCCTTTCTTTGGCTGACACTTTAAATTCAACTATGCACTATTCTCAAATGGGATATGCATGCTTTTATTTTCTTCATGCATTCATTGACTAAAACTTGAACAGCCTCAAGACTACAAAAAAGAGGCAAAGTATGGCACAGAAATGTTCTTCTGGTTGTCATTAATCTTCTCTTGGGGACAATAATTCCACCATGATCTAATCTACTACAGAGTATGAGCATCCATACCGCGTTTCTCCACCTTTTCCACGAAAGTAAGATGAGAAGCTTTATAAAGTATTTCCACATGTGGTAAAACCAAAGGAAAGTTTTACTGAAATACAAAAGAGAAAATTTTATTTTTTGTTCAATCTATATGTTCCGGGTTAAATAGTGAGTGCCTCTGCCAAAGGAAAGTTTTACTGAAATACAAAACAGAGAAAATTTTATTTTTTGTTCAATTTATATGTTCCGGGTTAAATAGTGAGTGCCTCTTTCCCCCAATGCATGTTCATCTAGAAACTATAAATGAAACATTTTTTTGGAAATAGAGTCTTCACAGATGTAATCAAGTTAGGATGCGGTCATGCTAGATTGCAGTGGGCTCTAATTCTATAACTAGTGCCATTAACAAGAGACATAGACTTGGACAGAGATATAGACACAGAAGGAAGAGGGCCAGGTGAACTGGAAGGCAGAAATTAGAATTATGGCACCATGAACCAAGATTTGCATGCAATTGCCAGAAGCTAGATGAGGCAAAGGATTCTTCACTAGGGAGCATGGTCATGGTGACACCTGGGATGCAGACTTCAAGCCTTCAGAAGTGTGAGAGAGTAAACTGGTATGTTTTTAAGCCACCTCTCTCACACGAATTTGCTATGGTAGTTCTGTGAAACTAATGGCCTGTGTTCCATGTGGGGAGTTGCTCACCCCTCCCTCCCACCTGCCTCAGACTTCTACACTCCACAAACATCTCTCCCCTCTCTGTACAGCTCAGTTGTTAAAGTGAGGACTATACAACCTGGGCCCTAACAATATTCTCATCATCATGTTTTACAATTATTCACTGAATACTGCTCTTATGCTATCAATTAAATTATAACCCCAGTGAGGTTAGGAAGTATACTTTGTCCTTTCATATCACTTATAGTGCTCAGATCCAATTGCCCAGAGATGGTACACCCCATAGTATACACGTGCACACATACACTCCCGCACACACAGCACACTCCACAACTGACTGCTGGAAGAAATAGGCTGGAGAAACAAATACTTCACTTCGGACTCAACTGGGAGAGTTTGTTCTGCTAAATAGTATGAGTAACATTTTACCGTACTTTAAATAAACATGCTATAATGCATTAATTGAGAGAAAAACATGAGATAAAGTTACATATCTTAAGGTATTTTCATTAAAAAATTTAAAATTTAATCATGCTACTGACTGGAGAAAATACACTAGGTAGTATATGTTTTTCATCTTTCCTTTTTGTGGCCTTTTGTGCTGTACTGATCTTGATTTTTTAACCTCTGCTGTATGTATGTACTGTCATAGAATTGATTCGTAAAACAAATGTGCTCTTCGTAGTTGTTCAACATCATGGGAGCCACTCTCTAAGAAAGCCAGAAGTCTTGCATCTGTGCAGCCTAATCAGGAACGCTTGAGAGGGACTCCAAAGTCACCCTTTATTCTGGATCTGACTACTTCCTTTTCAGCAGCACCGCTTAATAAATGCAAAACTAGCTCACTGGGAGCCATCTCTCATCACCCTTCTCTGCATTTCACATTGCAAAAATCAGGAGGCTAAACTTTCAGTGAATCAGTCCAGGACTTACTCAAGTGAGACATCACAAAGTTTGTGTCCCAGTTGTATGTAAGCATCCTTTTCAGTAATCAACAACATCCGTGATTGTCATTTTCTACTGAAAAGTGAGTTATGAAATCTTGTCTGTCTTCCTATGGTTCTCTCCCCTCAAAGACCATATTACAGCCATGTCTGTGTTATAATCACTTAAAGGTATAAAACTTTGGGGCCAGCAGGTGGCATAGTGATTAAGGTGCTGGACTTCCACGTGGTTGACTGTAGTTTAAATCCCAGACTCAGTGGCTTAAAAATCACACAGGGTGATTTGCATACCTGCCCAGAGTCCCAAGAAGGGAATGGAGGAGAAGGGACGGCAGCGTGGCCATCATTCCTGGGGGTAATTTCTCACTTTCTGCCTCTCTGTCTCTTTGGTAAGTACACATACCCTATAGCAAAAAAAATCTGTAAAAAAAAAAAAAAGGTACAAACCTCTTCTTCCAAGACATATATCCAACATTACTTTGCTATGATTTTGATTTTAGTTTGGTATAGGGCATGTACACTCATAAGAAAGAGAGAGAGAGAAGAAGAGAGGGAAAGTGAGAAATCACTCCCCAGGGGATATGGGCATGCTACAATTCCTTCTTTGTTCTCTCAGGATTTGGGGCTTGTATGCCCATGCTCTGGTGTGTTTCTCAAACCACCAGGTCTGGGACTTGAACTGCTCAGTTAATCATATGGGATCCAGCTGCCATGCTACTTTCTGGCTCATTTTGGTGTGATTTTTGAGCTAACCTACCCCTTTCCATCACAGGATAGAGAGAAGGATTGTGTTAGTATTTATAAGTAAAATGAACCACATCATGGTATGAATTGATATCCAGAAATCTAATTATGACTTTTGTACTAAACCACCTATGGATTTTGACAATAGATAGTAGACCAACAGTGCCATTATGGACTCATCTCAACTCTTCTCATTGTGGACACAGCTTCTTAAAGAAATAAGGCGTACTTTGAACTTCTATCTTTTAAGAAAGGAAGTGTATGTGGCCTTCCCTCACTCATAAGCACACATGCTGAGTAATGAGGTCTATATGTGCACTGCAAAAATAAAGTTAGAAGAAGAGAAACTTCATAGAAAAGAAAGGGCTTCATTTAGCAGTCTTTAGAACAGGTGATCTAGCAAGTCAGTCCTTTGAAACAGCTATCCAGCTCACTCCACTGCATTAATATTTCAATTCTGTGAGATGGCAAAGGAAACTATCAACTGGCCAAAAATAATAACGCTTGGACTCAAAAGCAACATCATGTGAAATGCAGCCTCCTCTCTTTGAAAGAACTGTTTTCTATTTAGGCAAGTCCAGAGCATATTTAAGGCCATCCCTGTTCCAGAGACAAGAGACCATTTGAAGAACCAAAGCATGAAATGCAACCTACTGGAGGGGCTTAGTGCTTGGGAAAGTAACCAGTGGTTCTGCAGGCATGCATGTGAATGCAAATAAAAGATTAGGGGGGAAAGCCTAATTAAAAGGAATATGTGCCCAAGAAGGAAGCCCACTGAGGGAGAATAACTCATGGGCCATAACTTTTGACCTATGGCCAATCATATGTAATAGAGAAATTGTTGCCAAATCTCACTAGGAAGCTTCATTTATAGTCATACATCTAAGTGGCAGAGAGGTGGGGAGGAGGAGGCATGGAGGGGCAGGTGATACATTCCCTGTCTGGACACAATTCCCCCAGATGACCCCTGTTTAACAATTTTTAGAATGTAAGATGTTGACATGACAGAAAGGCTATCCAAGGAGGCAGTGTAAAATTAATCTGTCAATCCATTCAGAGCCAGACTGAAGCATTGGGGGTTGTACTGTGAAATACTCAGAAAAAGCAATCAAAGCGGGGCACATTTTACATCCTCCTATTATGTCGTCCCAGCCCCAGGCCCACCTTTGGAAGCAAGGGTGGCACCTTTCATCTGCATTGCCGTTATCTAGTATTGGAAGCGCCCACTGTTCAGCATATCATAACTTAGTATAATTTATTTCTTTATATCCCTTCATAGTGAGCGATGGGAGGAATCTTATTTTTTTTCCTTCTTGTTCTTAATATTGCTGCATACATAAATTCATTTTTGAGGAAATGAATGCATATATAAAGTAAGAGGGATCTAAAATTCTCCAAATAAGTCACCTAGTTACCAATCACAGATATCTTCAGAACCAGCCCTGTAGCTTAGTGGTTAAGGGAGCCAGATCCCATGACTTACTGCAGTTTGAATCGTGGCCTCAGCAGCTTAAAAAACACACTGTTCATGTGTGCATGTGTGCCCCAAATCCCAACATGATAGAGAAATGGAGGAAAAAGGAGTGTCGCATTTATCATGCCTTTCTCTCTGTCTTTTTCTCTGTTTCTCTGTTGAGTACACATGTATATATGTGTGTGTGTGTGTGTGTGTGTGTGTGTGTGTTTATATGTATATAATAAAAATGTATAAAATAAAAATGTATATCAATATCTTTATAAATATATATCTATATATTATACTATATATGCAAAGTATATACATTTTAAGTATATCATATACATTTCAATTTTACAGAAAACTTGAAATGTTTTTTATCTTCATCATATAACTCTAAAGGGACAGAATCAGTTAAATTAAACAATGTATGATGATTCTGCTTAGTCATCAGACTACCTCAATCAAAAAGCATTGCAATCATTAGAAAATCCTAAAAGTAAGAATTATCAAAATAAATATATCAACTGCCCAAACTAAAAAAAAAGAAGAAAAAAAGAAAATGACACCAAAATATGGAAAGACATCCCATGTTCTTGGATTGAAATGATTAATATAATCAAAATGCCAATTCTACTGAAATTAATCTGCATAATTAATGCAATTTCAAATTATCAGAGACATTATTCACAGATTTAGAAAAGAACAATCACATCATTTGTTCAGAATCATAAAAGACTATGCATTTACAAAGTAATACTGTGCAAAACAAGTGGAGGAGGAGGCATCTCACTACCTGACCCCATAATATATTACAGAGCTGTGATAATCAAAACAGCATGGTACTGGCACAAAAACAGGAATATAAACCAATGGAATAGAATAGAGACCCCATAAATAAACCCTAAAACATACATCCAACTGATTTTTCACAAAGGGTGTGACAATCCGGTGAGGAAAGAAAAATCTCTTCAGCAAATGGTGTTATAAAATCTAGATATTCACCTGCAGAAAGATAAAAATGGATGCCTATCTTTCACCATTAGCAAAAAAATAAATTAAAAATAGATCAAAGATCTAAACTTAAGACCACAAACTATAAAACTACTGGAGGAAAACACCAGGGAAACTCTTGGAAACATCAGAGTAAGTAAAGACTTCTTAAATAGGACCCCAAAGCACAGGCAATAATCCCCAAAATAGACAAATGGGATTACATCAGGTTAAAAAGCTTCTACACAGCAAAAGAAACAACAATTAGAGTGAATTGACAATCTTCAGAATGGGAGAATATATTTACAAACTATGCCTTAGATAAAGGATTGTTAACCAGAATTTACAGGTAACTCAAGCAACTCCCCCCCCAAAAAAGACCAACCCAATTAAAAGATGGGCAAGTGAACTGAACAGACACCTCTCTAAGGAAAACATGCAAACAACCAAAAAGCATATGAAAAAATGCTCAACATCCCTTGTCATAAGAAAGATGCAACTCAAAACCACAATGAGATATCACCTAACCCCAGTCAGAATGGCTATGACTAAAAAAATATAGAATGATAAATTCTGGTGAGGTTGTGGAGAAAAGGGAACTCTTTTATACTGTTGGTGGGAATGTAAATTAGTACTGACACTATGGAGAACAATATGGAGATTTCTCAAAGACCTACAAATAGAACTACCATATGATCAGGCAATTCCACTTCTGGGTATCTACTCAAAGAGTAGGAATACATGCAGTCAGAAAAACACTTGCATATCCAGGTTTACTGCAGCATTATTCACAATTGCTAAGTCATGAACCAACCTCAGTGTCCACAAACAGACAAATGGATTGACAAGTATGGCACATACACACTACAGAATACTACTCAGTCATAAAAATATGAGATCCTAGCATCTGATAAAAGGTGAATACAGAGATTTCTCAAAGACCTACAAATAGAACTACCATATGATCAGGCAATTCCACTTCTGGGTATCTACTCAAAGAGTAGGAATACATGCAGTCAGAAAAACACTTGCATATCCAGGTTTACTGCAGCATTATTCACAATTGCTAAGTCATGAACCAACCTCAGTGTCCACAAACAGACAAATGGATTGACAAGTATGGCACATACACACTACAGAATACTACTCAGTCATAAAAATATGAGATCCTAGCATCTGATAAAAGGTGGACAAATATGAAAGATTTCCTCTTACGTGAAGCAAGTCAGACTACACAAGAGATGCACTGTATTTCCCCACTTAATATATACCAAATGTCTGCACTCTATGGCAAAAACTGAACTATCAGACAATATAAAAGGCATGGAAAGCAACCCTGAACACCAGCGACAGTGTGGAGAAGGGTAGGAAATGACAGAAGGTGAGAGGGAGGGAATCAAAAGGGAAAAAGAAAGAAGTAAAACAATTAAGAGAAAAAAATGGAAAATATTTGTTGAAGATAGGAGGTACTGTAATAATGTTGATTGGACCAATAGTCAGTGTATTCTGGATGGGAAAACTTATTTTGTATGTTGTAATGATATACAGCGAATGAATGTAAAATAAATAAAATTTTAGAGATATTTATAAAATTATAAAATAAAGAAACTAGGAACCCTCCAGCTCATTAATTTAATCAAGAGTTATTGACTAGTTTCAGTCAATAACTACAATAATCTCAACAGACAAAAACCTCATTTATTTTTAAAAATCTGAAGAAAATTTTCTGCATAGAATTGACTAAACAATTTCATCTCTAGTAAAAATTCCCAAGACATTACTAATAGATGTTGACAAATCTTTATGAACAAAGATATCCACTGCATTTCTATTAAAAATAGTAAAAGAAGAAATAAAAATTTAAAAAAAGAAATTCATTGAAAGTTACAAAATAAGATTCATTCATTCAATGAAATATAATGTAGCCAATAAAAATATTTATTTAGATTTTATAATTTCATTGGAAAACACTGAGATAGTGTTCATGAAATAGGAAAATGTAAGATGATATATTTAGTATGATGCCCAATAAATGAAAGGAAGGAATGAATGAAGGATAAAATGTTGGTTGAGTTTTGTTTCTTTGAATTTCCATATGTGTGTGTGTGTGTGTGTGTGTGTTTCTTATTTGGCCATTTTTGCCATAGGGCACGTGTGTTCACCACACAGAGACATGGAGACAGGGAAAGTGAAAAATCACCTTCTGGGGGGATGGCCATGCTGCAATCCCTTTCTTCAATTCTCTTCTCAGGATTTTCGGCACAAATGCACATGTGCGCAATGTTAATTTCAAGCTGCTGAGTCCAGGACTTGAACTGCATAGGTGGTCATGTGGGATTCAGCACTTCAATCACCACCACCAGGAGGTGGTGACCTCCTGGCCCCCTCCTGGATATATTTTAATGAACAAGTATTACTTTAAGAGTCAGTAATATTGGGACCAGCAGATGGCCTAATGACTACGTCGCTGGACTCCTATGTAGTTGACTGCAGTTCGAATCCCAGACCTGGTGGCTTAAACTCATGCCAGGTGTGTGTTCATGTGTGCCCAAGATCCCAACAGGAGAATGGAGGAGAAAAGATTCTGGAGTGGCCATCCCCCTGGGGAGTGATTTCTCCCCATACCCCTGGGGAGTGATTTCTCCCTTTCTGTCTCTCTGTCTCTCTCTGTCTTTCTGGCAAGTGCTTGCACCCTATAGCAAAAACATCTCAAAAAAAAAAAAGAGTCAGTAACATATTAATGATAAATTATGAAAACTATAGTTGAAAATAAAGTGATACAGGAGAAAAACTCCAAGTTTGAGACTCCACCCCCCCACCCAGTCACTGTCAAATTTACTACTTGCATGCTAGAATTCCTCATGTATTTCTAATTTAATAATTATCTGAAAAGCAGTAATAGTTTTATAAAAATTGTTTTTATTTCAACTTGCAGTATTAAATCAGTAAAAGGAACAGTAAATGTTTGTTTTTAAGAATATAACTATAAACTAAGAAACTTAGAAACTGGTAGTAGACAAGAACCTGAAAAATTAAGCTGCTAGTGTTCAAAATCCTCCTCTAAGTAGCAAGAGAATATGGTTTTAAGGGGGCAGGATATATACTAGGGTAATATAATTTAAATACAAATAGCCACTCTGAATATGGTTAATATACATAAAACATTGCTGATTTACCTTGAATAAGTATTTGGTATAAAAATATAGAAGATATTAATAAATACTAAGATTTCTGCCTGAATTAGAACTTCAGAAATTGGAAAAACACATTGGGAACTTAGGATAGTACTCTAAGTGCCTTCAGATAGGCATCTCACTCATATTCATATCAAGCTATTTAATATTTAGTAAACATTCATTCACATCAACCTTACACATCAGTATTATAGATCAAATCACACACTTGTAAACTCAAGATCTTTCCTGCTCAAGGAGACTGTTCAGCATTTCACATCTAAGTTCCTGTAGGAATTCAAATGTGTTTTTTTGGAGAGGTTTTGCTATAGAGCACATGTGCTCTCCAGAAAGAAAGAGACAGAAAGTGAGAAATCACCCCCCAGGGGGATGGCCATGGCACAATCTCTTCTCCTCCATTCTCCTCTCAGGATCTTGGGCATGCATGCACACGCACCTGGCGTGAGTTTAAGCCACAAGGTTGGGATTCAAACCGTGTTTGACTACATGGGAGTCCAGAGACATAGCCATTAAGCCAACTGTTGGTCCTGGAATTGACATGCTTTTTTTTCCCCCCAAGAGGTTTTTGCTATAGGGCGTGTGCACTCACCAGAAAGACAGAGAGACAGAGAGACAGAAAATGAGAAATCACCCCCCAGGGGGTATGGCCACAGCGCAATTCCTTCTCCTCCATCCTCCTCTTGGGATCTTGGGCACATATGCACATGTGCCCAGCATGAGTTTAAGCCACTGGGTCCAGGACTCAAACCACAGTCTACTACGTGGGAGTCTAGCAACATAACCATTATGCCAACTGCTAGTCCCCGGATTGAAATGTTTTTTTTTTTTTTTTTTTTTTTTTTTTAAATAGAGGTTTTCGCTATAGGGCGCATGTGCTCGCCAGACAGACAGAGAGAGACATAGAGACAGAAAGCAAGAAATCACTCCCCAGGGGCGATGGTCACGCCGCAATCCCTTCTCCTCCATTCTCCTCTCGGGATCTTGGGCACGCATGCACATGCGCCCTGCATGAGTTTTAAGCTACTGGGTCCGGGACACGAACTGCGGTCGACTACGTGGGAGTCCAGCGACATAGCCATTACACTAACTGCTGGTTCCTGGAATTGAAATGCTTTTGACGTGGCTGAGATTTTCTAAATAAATCCTACTTGCCATACTAATAAATTCCATTTAAGTATAAGCATTCTGCATTTTGTAAACGGTTCAATATTTCAAGATTGTTTGGATAAACAGAATGTGTGGCCCACATACTTTCAGCAATTCTTTTCTTCTCCCTAACTTTAGAAAGAAAAAAAAAAGACAAATTATTTTACAATTATAAACACTATTTGTACAACTCCAGATACCCTTTAGATTCTGGTAATCAATGAAAAATGGAGATAATTGGGATGTTACCTATCCCGTTGACAAAATATCTGTACAAATGATCATATAATTTTAGCAAAGGATCTGAACTGAGCAAATATGTGAGATGATATACTGAAATTCATTGTATTAGTTTCTGTTTGGGAGGAAACATTTTTTTGAGCAGTGCAGATTCTTTCAGAGTATAAATGCAATAATGTTTCCACTTAGAACTGAAAAGCCAAATAGTAATTTTCAAAAGGCCACTTCTTATGAAATTCAGAGAGAAAGGTGTAAATATATATTCTCTGAGAATTATGACTGATAAGATGATATTTGCATCCATTAAACTACACCGAGTCAGAAGAGTAAGAAGATTGACTATACTAAGAACAACCAAAGGAATTACTAGGGCCATGAAAAGAATTCTCAAGCATAACACGGTAGTTATCTGACAACGGAGATGTTCTGCAGATCAAATTAACTCAAGTCCAGGTCTCAGTTTTCAAAAACTACCTCAATACAATTTGTGTCAGTCTTTGTTAAAGTACTAGATGAAGCACAGTTTTTCTACCTTTTATACAAAGTTTTCATTCGGACTAGATTTGTTTACCAAAAAGAACAGAATATCCCTTATAGAGATAGTCAAAAGAGGAAGTCTCCATAATTCTTCTTGGCATGATTATAATATCTCAAAAATCTCAAAATCTTGGTGGTTATTTTTCTGTAAAACCTAAAATGACACATGTCAGTGCAATTTAGGGCCATTCCATCCCCAAGTTCAAGGTTAATTGCTTTGCTTCAATATGCCTGCATAAATATTAAAAATGATGGCATTTCAGGCCAGCCAGTGGTATGGTGGTGAAGGTGACTGAATTTCACCTGGCCGACTTCACAGTTTGAATCTTAAACCCAGTGGCTTGAAAAACACACCAGCACATATGCAGGCATGCTCAGAATCCTGAGAGGAAAATGGAAGAGAAAGGATATGGCATGGCCATACCCCCAGGTAGGGTGATCTCTCTATCTCTCTCACTCTCTCTCCAGGGAATGCACAAACCATACAGCAAAACTAAAAAAAAAATTAAAAATTTTTTTTAAATGGCCATTTTTTCTTTAAGGTCTTATTATAGCCAAGTGACAGAAGTCCTACTCCTGGGAGTTATTTTTCAGTGTCTTCATTATTACTGCAACTTCACCATCCCACACGCTGACCACTGGACCCTATAGATTTCACCATTGCTCAGGACATTCCACCCACTGGAATCATATCTAGAGTTGTTTGTATGATGATCATAACTCCATTTGGTCCAACTTATAATCTGGTTCTTCTTTTTACAATCATGGATCTTTATTGATTGATTGGTTGATTTTTAATTAAGCACATTTTTATCAAACCCTAAATTGTGGTATAGAAATACATTTCAACTGATTTTAATCTAACACCAGTTAAAGAGAAAGTATGACACCAAAACTTGCCCTCTGCAGTCACATTAGAGTTAATTTAGATTACTATTCAATCTATAGTTTCCATTTTTCTTTTTTTTATAGTTTCTTTTTTCATTTAACTTTATTTATTATCATTATTCATTATTATTTCAATTTGATGAGAGAGAGAGAGAGAGAAAGTGAGAAAGCAAGTCGCTGGGTCCGGGATTCAAACTGCAGTTGGCCACGTGGGAATCCAGTGCCCCCAACCACCTGCCACCTGCTGGTCCCAATAGTTTCCATTTTTCTAGACTTTGTTTTACACAAATCTGCGCAGGTTTTCAACATTAGAATTTTTAAATTTATTAGGGAAAAAAAAATCAGACTTCAAGTCAACAAATGTCATCAGATCTATTGGGATACTGTTTAAGAACAAAATCCTCTTTGAGCACTGGTCCTGAAAGCAGAACACCTCGATATATTAGGGGGCCTGTTCTTTATAGAATCAAACTGAATACTTTGCTTAAAAGCTTCCCCAATGCAACTTTGAAACAACATGCTTAAATTAAAAGTGATTTAACCACTCCAATTCTGGTTGGAAGCTAAGATACCCTCATATCCAAATGCTCTCCCTACTACTTGTACTATCATCATCGTATTTTTTAAAAATGAAAGTGACACAAATGGAGGCAACAAAGGACTCTCACTGAAAACGTCTTTGCACTTTGAGAAAGTTAATTATTTCCTACATGCACAAAACAAACAAAAAAACAAAAAAAACTACACCATTTTTTTATGTTTGAAATCCTGACAATGAAATAGCTGACAAGTTAAGACTCATAAAAATTAAGTCTTACATCAGCCATGGCTAGATGTAAATAAAACCACTATAAAACTTAAGTCAAGACAAAATACACACCATTCATTCTTCTAACCCACAAGAGCTCAGAAGCTAAAACTCTCTATATCAGACAATACCAAAATGAATAAATGTTCAGTCTCTGCACCTATTGAGCAATAGAGTACTATATTTTGTTTATTCTCTCTCTCTGTATTTATCGTTTTATGAACATCTCTGGTGATGATCACAAAAGTCAGTGATGGTACCTGAGACAAAGACTGCACATTTTCATTGTTCCTTTTACTCTTCGCTAGCTAAATTCCAATCATATGGGGAAGCCATTTCCACACCAAACAAGAACATATCCCAGGCTGCCTTCCAGAAAGGGGTAGCTACCGAGATGAAGATGGCATTGCTCATTGTGAGAGCCTTCTAGGAAAACTCCAAAGGTACCTGAGTCAGAAGGTGCCCCCCTCCTTTTATTTATTTATTTATTTATTTTAAGTTTTTGCTATAGGATGTGTATAATTGCCAGGGAGACAGGGGCAGGGCTGGGGGGGGAGGGAGGCAGGAGAATGAGAAATCGTCCCCTAGAGGGAATGGCTATGTCGCAATCCCTTCTCCATTCTTTCAGGATTTGGGGCATGCACACACGTGCACTTGGCATGATTTTCAAGTCCCAGTTCTGGGACTCAGACTACACAGTCAGCTATGTGGGACCCAGCTACCTTCCTCTATGCCATCTGCTGACCCAGAAGGTGGTCTTTTATCCTCTTCCTCTTCTTCCTACCTAGACTATTCATCTCCCATATTTGTGACCTTATGTGACCCTGGAGTGACTTTGAGAGTGGCAGTCATATGATAAGAATGGTGAAACAGAAGATAAAAGGAATATGATCACATCCCAGGGTCACCAATATCAGTTCTGAATCGCTTCCCACGGGAACTCACATCATATGGGAGAAAAGCAATTTTTTTTCTTGCAAAGGCCTTAATATTATAGGTCTCTTACTCAGAGGTGTACAATTCCTGAAAGATGTGATAGCCTTACTATTTAGTGAATTTGAAGGAGGCTCCTGACTCAAAATAAATAATACATTAGTCTTTTCTCATTGGTGAGAATAATTGGATAAATCAAACATAACTTTTTAATTCACTTTCTGCTTTTTTTTTTAATATTTTTTATTTCAGGTATTTTGACAAAATGGAGAGTATAATTCACCAGCACATATAGTTATCAAACCCACATATTTAACCACATTTCTCTCAGCAGCCATATAAAAGTTTATGAAGGTCATTGAGAAGTCACCGGGAACTCGCAATGTCATCAGTATAACATGATATTTGCATTGCATTTTCTGTGTGGTCTAGTTAGGGCCTTTCATTAACTATTCCATAGCTATTGCTTAATATCTAATGCATTGGTGATAAAGAGGCCCTAGGAAAGAGTAAGTGCTTAGTCAGGACAAGAATGCATAATGCATCATATTTCACACACACACACACGTGTATACATGCATGCACGTGCGCAAGCACACACACACATGCACGCACTCACACACACACAGACTTGACTTTCTTCAAGTGGTATATGATGAGAGAGATTACATCTGATGAAGTGGTTCTCATGTGGCCTCCTTGGAGCCAGGAGAAATTGGATTAAATAGTTTCTGGTGGCCTGAGATGGCTAATATTTCAATGATCTTTATTAACCTCCATTAATCATGTGATCATCTGTCCATTTTGTAACTGAATTTATAGCATTTTAAGATAATGGTTTCTATGTCTGTAGAGTCAAAGTTAAAGTATAACCTCAAAGGGTATTGGCTTCCCTTGGATAGTTATCAAATCCTGTCACTGAGAATTTTTTTTCCCATTCATTGTAAAGAGAAAGGTGTCCACAAAAACACCTATGATCTATTAAGGCAGAATGGCAATGCATCCTTAACCTGCATATTTCAAAATAGGATACTCTCTAAAGATGCCAAAGCTGACTCAAGGACTAGTGTAAAATATTTAAGATGGGAAAACAAATGTTAAAGTAATTATTTTGGGATCCTGAGAAGGAACAAAATCTTATGGAAATGACTCCATTCAGAACAATCAATAACACAGATAAAAAATAACACACATGAGTTGCCAAGTGGGGAGAAGCATAAGGCAACTCAATAGCATTCACTTGTTATTTTTAAAGGAAATACAAAAATCCATTCTTAAAGAGCCACTTTCTTCCCATACTCTCATGTTTTAAAATTAAGATAGTAAGTGAATCCAAATTATTTTTTCCAATTTTTTCATACTATACATAATTGGTTATTCAAAGAAAATGGTATAACTTGAAATTTTGGACAACTCTGCTAAGATAAAACTAAACATGATTTTCTGTGACTTTCATTAAATTAGTGTGTGAACATACATACCCTTTTGCCAACATTCCCTGTGATTCAGCCTTGATATTAGGTCTCCATTCTCTTACCTTACAGCTAGTAAATCTCTGACGAGCTTGGCTGGCATGTGCAACCATGCCTGGCGTCCATGTTAAAAATTCTAAACTTCGTGAACATCGACAAATGTTTTATTCAGCTTACGCTAAATAGATTTAAAGAAAATTTTTACTGAGTTTGGAATGGGCCCACCCATTATCACTGGACTAGGTACAAATACAGTACTAGCTAGAGTCGCATTGATTGGATTACTGAAAGGTTTTCAGTTATCAAGGTAGAAAAGCAGGAGCTCGGACTAATCATGAAGCTCATCAGAAGAAAAACTCTTCCAACAATAAAAGCAACATCCTTTCCCCCATGGAAGTTCCCATTTCTTTCCCAGGCCCCAATTTTGAAAGGCCATATCCTAAGCATCAATTGGAATATTAAAACATGATCAACATTATATGTGGGGCATCTAGATGTTTAAGATGTGCAGAGCCAGTGAAAAATTCAAAGAATCCTGCAACACTTTGGCTGCAATCCAACAAAAATGGATTAAATATGAAGTGGGAGGTGGGTTATTTCCCATCCCAAACTCCACACCTACCACACCTACCTTTTGAAGTCATAATGTTACATGAGCCCTTTAGATTCTGACTGTCACTTTTGAGAAAATATCACAGGGAAAATATAATCCACCAAGAAGGGAAATGTAATTTTTTTATTGTTATATACATCTAAGCAAATTTATGGATAAACTTTTCTGGGAACAAGATTGCCAGGAGAGGATCTTCTAGTGACAGGGAGAAGAGAAGGCTGAATGTCAGGATTTGAAAATACAAGCATTGTCTGTTTAAACCATTAGTTGACCTCCTGTTGGCTTGCAGAAGTACACTAGTCATTATAGATAGTTTCCTATGTAAATCATGAAAATGTATTTAACTCATCCCACAGTGAATGGGCAAGTTAACATAAATGTAATGAGTTCCTAAAGTCTGCTCAAGAATGTGAAGCTTACACTTTCATTAGGAAGCATTCTCACATGAAATACTACTCAAATGTGTGTGGGTCCTAATAGAATAAAACTTTCCTATCTTTTGACAGTATAATTTCTGTTTTTACATATATTCAATGTATATCTTTATGAGATACAGCATGTTTCATATATTTTACTTTCCTGTGGTACACCATCTCATAGCCTCTTCCCTTATTTACATACATTCATGACTGTGACACAACTCAGCAGGTGGTGCAGAGGTTAAGGTGGCTGGATCCCACATGACCGACGATGCAGTTTGAGTCCTAGACCTGGTGGCTTGAGAACAAGCCAAGTATATGTGCCTATGTACCCAAAATCCTAAGAGAAGAATGGAAGAGAAGGGATTGCAGTGTGGCCATCTTCCCAGGGTGTGTGGGGCAGGTATTTTTCACTTTCCCTCTCTCTATATCTCTCTGTCTTTCTCCAGTGAGTGTACACATCCTATAACCAAGAAAAAAAATATTCATGAATCTTCCAAGCAATTTCTGGTACCTACCATTACTCTCTCTATCTCTGTACTTTAAAGTCTTTCTGTTTCCACCAGAGTGAAGACATTCAGTATTCTTATTTTTTTAAGTTAATTTGTTTTATTCATGATAGAGAATATGCTCATGTGCACAAGAAACAGAAAGAGAGAGAAGCATCCTTGACAGGTTCTCATCGCACTGTGATCCCCTTTCTCAAGCCTTCTAGCTCATCAGAATCTTGGGCACATGCACACATGTGCCTAGTGTGTTTTAAAGCCAGTCCAGGAATATGAACCCCTTCTTGGCCATGTGGCTTCCAGCACTGCAGTTCAGTTTGCAAACAACTGCAGCACTAGGTTGGACCCGTTTCCCCACTTTTACTATAAAGTTTAGTGTTATATCTGTTGAATCATTTAAGATATTTTTAAGTACATAGAAAAAAAGATACAGAAATGGAGAAAAGATAAAACTCACGTTATTTCATTTTCCCTTTACGAGTCAACTAGCAGATAGGAAAAAGTGCTATTTTTGGCTAATGTCAGTTTTATAATTTTAGGTTGAACTCTGTCCACACTGGCTGGATAAATAAGAGACCTCTAACTACATTTTTCTCTTCTCTACCCTTCCAACAGTAACAAGAAATTAACTCACACATATTTACCATCCAACATGGTTCCATTCCAAGTTATATGCTCTGACACTCAGCAGAAGTTCTAAATCTCTCACGAACTGAGCTACATCACACATAAGGCTGAAATACATCCATTAATGAATTATTGTGTTGCCTGAGGTCTGCTTAGAGTTACCTGATTTTAGCATTAATGGCAGAATAAATCTTAAGAGGGAGGCCAATATATTTAATTTTATGCATATTACCTATTTGAGCAATATATTCTAACATTGGTTTTGCTGTAAATATCTTATTGCCTCTTAAGTATAAAGGGAGTTCTGAAATACCCACCAATATACAGTACTTCATATTACAACCTTAAATAAAATTAAATTTTAACTTACACTTTTTAGAACAGAGTAATTGTAGCTCATTTACTAGAGTAACACTTAACAGGAGCATATAATGTTTATAAAACCATGAAAGAGAAAAATTTAACTTTTAACTAGAATCATCATGCATAAATTGTAAACTATAGCATCAGGTAATTTTACTTTTTCCTTTACCAACAGAAATAGCACACAAATTAATACCTAAGATATGTAATGTTGAGAAAAACAAGATTTTTATTAAGGAGAAAGATCCTCTCTTATAGATATTTTTGAACTTAGAATATCTCCTTTACAAAAGAGTATTTAGTTATAACAAAATTTTCAAAGTTAAGCCAAAATATAGAATTTATAATATTTAAGCTAAATCAGAGCATTATTTATAGGTTTTTAAAGAAACAGGGACTAGCAGATGGTGTAATGGTTGTATAGTTGAACTACCACGTGGTTGACTGCAGTTCAAGTCCTGGACCCAGTGACTTAAAACTCATTCTGGGCACATGTGCATGCATACAAGCCCTATAGCAAAAATCTCCCTTTAAAAAACAGGTTTTTTTTTATATAATAAAAAGAAAAATCCATTAAACATTATTTTTTACATTGCATTTTAAAGGAGAGTTTATGTAATTTCCATTGGTTCACAGGAAATCTAAACAATGTTCTTTCAGCAGAAACAACACAAAGCACAAGGTTTCATGCAGCCAAAGAGAGATGGGATGGGTGCAGATGAATGGGGAGGGGTAGGGAAATGATAACCTGATCCTTGGTGACCTTCATGCACTTCACATTATATGCATTTGGAGGAAGGACCTGGCACAGGCTACTTAGGAACACACCAGGCAAAGGTACTTGCATGTCCCAAATCCCAGCAGGATGGAAAATGGAGGAGAAAGGATTATGGTATGATTATACCGCATTGGGGGTATGTTTCCCTCTTTCTATTTCTGTCTCTCTCTGGCGAGTGCATGCACCCCCTCCTAGATTTTTTATTTTTAATGTGATGGAAAGTGTGTATTATGGAAAAATTACATATAAGTTTCAAAGTTGTTTCCTACAAAAATAAACTCTACTTGAAATTCATTTTTCCATGATTTTTTTTCCACATTTGCCATAGAGTATATGCACTTGCTGGAGATAGACGCAGAGGAATAGAGAGAGAGAAAATGAGAAAGCACTCCTAGGGGGGATGGCCACACCTACATTCCTTTTCCTTCACTCTCTCCTCAGGATTTGGGGCACGTATACACACACACCTGGCTTTTCTTTAAGTGCCAGGTCTGGGACTTGACTATAAGTCACTTGGTTTCCAGCTGCATTAATTACCATGTCACCTAACTAGTTCTCTACGAACATTTTGAAGTGTCCTCACACATTTGGAAGGTGGAGATACGGATCACTTTTTCCATTCAGCTGTATATTCTTGTATTTTACAAGTTTTGTAAGTTGAATGCAAACTATGTATTCTAAAAATTCTATTTGATTGCTTTTCAAATCTCCTTGATTTTACCTCCCACAGTTTAGAAGGTTCTGCTTCTATTTTCAAATTGCTCTATTACTTTTCAGATAGTATGTATTAGTTAAGTTCAAGCTACATCTTCAATAATTCAATGCAGAGAATTAATGGATTAAGATGTTTATGGCTCTCTCACCTAGTCTCCATGTGAATGTTCAAGTTAGTGGGGCAGATCTCCCTTCTGTGCCACTCAGAGTCTCAGATCCTAGGCACACCATTCCTCCACTATCCCCTGGGACACTGTCAGCATTTGCATGATCGAAACTATGTGAATGCCCATCTGGGCTCCAGTTAAGAATGAGCAGTGACATATCATTTCTACTCATTTTCTATTCATGAAAATCTAGTTACATAGCCTCACCTGACTAAAGAGAACTGGGATGTGTAGTCAAGCTAGGAGTATAATTCTATAAAACTACTATTGTGCCTTAAATAAAAATCTATTTTATTTTTTAAAGACTTTTGCCACAGGGCATGCGTACTTGCCAGAAAGAGACAGAGAGAGAGAAAGAGAGAGAGAGAGGGTAACTGAGAAATCAACTCCTAGAGGGGATGGCCAGGCTGCAATCCCTTCTCTATTCTCCTCTTGGGATGTTTGGAATGCATGCACCAGCACTCAATGTTTCTCAAGCTGCTGGGTCTGGGTTTTGAACTGTGGAGTTGGTCATGGGGGATCCATTACCTTAACTACCACGTGACTTGTTAGCCTGGTAACAACCAATTTTATGATAGCTAGCCATGTCAATCACACATGAAACATGATTTTATAGTATGTCTCATATTTCTAATCTCAAAGTATCTGCTGGTCTGACTCTGCTGATTACTATTTCTTCTGCTTTTCATTTATTAAATAATTTTGCAGGGTTTTTTCAAAGTTGCATTTTTTTTCAGAGAGAATGTATATGTTTTTTCCTACCAATTCTGAATCATTTTAAAATTATTATGATTTGTATGCTTAAGTTCTGGTTGTCAAGTTCTTCATAGGCAATATTCCTCCTTGATATCTTCTGAACAGTTCACCCAATTCCAGTTCTCACCACTCTGGGACTGCAGCTCTTTGGGTCTCACCTGGAGTGGGCCCGCCCCAGGCTTCATCTGCAGGTTTCATCTGCAGGTCCCATCACATCATAAAGTTGTCAGAATAAAGGCTTCAAGGATTGGCAGAGACCTCCAAGTGTCTTGGTGTCCACTTCCTTTTAAATTCTTGTTGTAGGGCCAGCCTGTGGTGTGGTGGTTTAGTTGGCTGGATCTCACATGGTCAGTCCTAGACTAGATGGGAGTCCAGTGACATAATCCCACATTTGAGTCCTGGACTAGGCAGCCCGAAAAATACTTCCAGAGTATAGAATACTTACAGAATAGAGTCCCCAGAAATAAATTCCCAAACATACAGTCAACTGATCTTTGACAAGGGCTACCAGTCAATACAGTGGGAAAGGGAAAACCTCTTCAGCAAATGGTGCTGGAAAAACTGAATTTCCACTTGCAGAAAGATTAATCTTAACCCCTATCTCTCACCTTTGAAAAAAATCAAGTTAAGGTGGATGGATCAAAGGCCT
Source organism: Tupaia belangeri chinensis (assembly GCF_000334495.1). Taxonomy (NCBI): domain Eukaryota; kingdom Metazoa; phylum Chordata; class Mammalia; order Scandentia; family Tupaiidae; genus Tupaia; species Tupaia belangeri. The sequence continues at coordinate 146,627 of NW_006207284.1, forward strand.
AAATCTACCTCAAACTATAAAACTGTTCCTGGAAAACACTGGGGAAACTCTAGGAGATTT
>NW_006207284.1:146975-155710 GCF_000334495.1 Tupaia belangeri chinensis
AAAAGGCATATGAAAAAATGCTCAATATCCCTCATCATAAGGGAAATGCAGATCATAACAACAATGAGATACCACCTAACTCCAGTCAGAATGACTAAGATTAAAAAAAACAACAACATTTAAGTGTTGGTGGGGGTGTGGTGAAAGGGGAACTCTCTCTCTCTTTTTTTTTTTTGGAGAGGTTTATGCTATAAGGTGTGCACACTCGCCAGAAAGACAGAGAGAGACAGAAAGACAGAAAGCAAGAAATCACCCCACAGGGGGGATAGCCATGCCACAATCCCTTCTCCTCCATTCTCCTCTTGGGATCTTGGGCAAGCATGCACATGCGCCCGGCGTGAGTTTAAGCCACTGGGTCTGGGACTCAAATCGCTGTTGGTTACATGGAAGTTCAGCAACATAGCCATTACACTAACTGCTGGTCCCAAGGGGAACTCTTTTACACTGTTGGTGGGAATGTAAATTTGTCCAACCACTGTGGAGAACAATTTGGAGATTCCTCAAAAATCTACAAATAGAACTACAATATGATCCAGCAATCCCACTCCTTGGTATCTACCCAAAGAACAGAAGAATTCTTCATCAGAAAAGTGCTTACACATAGATGTTTATTGCAGTACTGTTCACAACTGTTAAGTCATGGAACCAACCCAAATGCCCACAAACAGATGAATGGATAGAAAAACTGTGGCACATACACTCTATGGAATACTACTCAGCCATAAAAAACAACAAGATCCTGGCTTTTGACAGAAAGTGGATGAATATGGAAGATTTACTGCTGAGTGAAGCAAGCCAGGCTATGAAGGAGAGGCACTGTATGTCCCCACTTAATATATACTGAGTGTCCTCACTCTATGACTGAAACCGATTGACTAAAGGATATAGAAATACAGTATATAGATGTAAATACCAGATATAGTGTGTGTGAAAGAGGAGGGTCCAAGGAAGGACATTTAGAAGAAAAATAGGGAGGCAATGCATTAATGGGACAATATCTTCTGTTGAAGATATTTTATAGTTTTATCAACTGGACTAGGGAGAAATGTTCACTTGTTGAAATATTCATTTTGTAAGCTAAATAATGTGATTGAATGTATAAAAGAAAATGAAATAAAAAAGTAAAAATAATTAAAAAAATTATGAGTTGTTTTTCAAAGTTTCTTTCTTTCATGACAGAGACAGAGAGGGAGAGAGAGGAGAAAGAAAACACTGCCAACAGGTTTTAGGCCAAAACCCCCTATCTTACCCCTCCCCCAGCCTTCCCAGTCAGCCAGGATCATGGGCACATCACTCTGCATGGACAAGTCAACTGGGAACCGAACCACCACTATGTTCCATGTGGATGCAGCATCGCATGAATAGCACTGCAGAGCTGGCTCCTTTTGCTGGTTTACTATTTTAACCAGCATTTTAGTTTTCTTATTGGCAATGCAGGGTTGTTTGGCTTAAGATACCACCAGAAATGGAAATCTTAAATATCATTTCATGTGATGGTCATGAAAATGACTTAAGAGATATCATGAAAAGAACATGCAAGCTAGACTTGCAAACCTAGAGTTTCACACCTGAATCTTATCTGTTGTGTGACCATATCCTGAACTCTGATATCGTCATTTGCAAATGAGAGAACAATGGCCACTGTTTTTTTTTTTTTTTTTTGGGGGGGTTTTCCCTAAAGGGGGGGGGCCCCCGCAGACAGACAGAGACATAGAGACAGAAAGCGAGAAATCACCCCCCAGGGGGAATAGTCACGCCACAATCCCTTCTCCTTCATTCTCCTCTCGGGATCTTGGGCATGCACGCACACGCACCAGGTGTGAGTTTTAAGCCACCGGGTCTGGGACGCAAACCACGGTCGACTACATGGGAGTCCAGTGACATAGCCATCACGCTAACTGCTGGTTCCCACAATGGCCACTCTTACTCATCTTAGTGAGTTATAGTGATGACCAGTCAATAAACAGTTTTGCAAATTCTCACACAATGTTGCAAGTTAGAATTAAAACCAAGAATGAGACCAGTAGATGGCATAATTGTTACATCACTGGATTCCCATCTAGTCGATCACAGTTCAAATCCTGGTCCAAGTCCCATACCTGGTGGTTTAAAACTCACTCCGGGAGCATGTAGGTGTGTGTCCAAGATCCTGAGAGGAGAATGAAGTAGAAGGGATTGCAACATGGCCATCCACCCCAAGGGATGATTTTTCACATTCTGTTTCTCTGTTTCCCTCTGTCTCGCCAGTGAGCACACACAACCTATGGCAAAAATCTCTCTCAAAAAAGGAAAAACTAAAGAATTAAAACCAAGGACTTCCCAAGTGTGAAAACATACATATGTCAGTAGGTATGACATGCTAAAATGTAATGATTTACAAAGCCCTTTTCTTGATATCTTCCACAGGCCCTACCCCTGCTGAGCTGGCCCTCTGGTTATTGGTTTCACCTGTGAAAAGTTCATTGCCACTGCTGACTTCACCAAATATCTTCTTTGTACTTCCATCTGCATTTTATGTGAATGCTGGAGCGATTAGTTGTTAATATCAACAGTGGTGCACAGTCTAGGAACATTTATTGCTCCCCTGCTTGGCTTAATGTTTCTGACTTGGTCCCATAATATTATTAATAGTCGCAGGGTACAATAAAAGAAAATTAAGTGTTTATTTTGTTTAGGCTTTAGCCACTTTACCTACAGCCTTTTTCCATTACATTTGCACATAAATGGCCATACGCTAGATTTTTAGATGCAAATCAGGTTTTAACTTTGCTAATCATATAGTTTCCTTTCTGGGAGTCTTCCAGGCTGGTTTCAGTATTATGCCAGATGCATGTAAATTGTAACAAATGAAGAAAGGCCATGTGGTAGATGTTTGCCCTTTCCTGATTCACCAATAGTTGTTTTTGCAGAGAAACTATATTTTAGAATCCAATATGACTCCATACATTTTTTTGCAATTCCTGGAGCATATCAGTTAAATTTCAGGCTTAAGTCAATGGTTCAGTTCCAGATCATTTTCTAATAAATAGTTGGGAACAATTGTTATGGAATATGTAATCAGAGGCATGAGAGGCACTTCAGAGGAAATACAGTAGAACTAAGGTTCAGCATTAAAGGGCCCTCCCTCTTTCACATGAGAAAAATTCAAAGGCCTGAGACATGTAGGTGGGCATCCAAGGTAAACACCGTGAGTTTATTCCATGTTTTCTGCTCTCGCTACCACTTTCTAGGCAATGTCCTTCTAAAAGAAGTGTTTGCTCTGCTTTGAAAAGACAAATTAATATTTTACATGGCAAGAACTCTTTATTCCTTGGTGGGATATTTCCAACTTGATTTATATGATGGTGTTTAAATGTTTAAAAGCTTTTGTAAGGCAGGGTTTCAATCGATTAAAGAATTTAGTTTCCCTTGAGGTTCTTGCATCAGATATCATCTCAGAAGGCTTACTTTGGAAGATTTATAATCCAATCTCTTCCTCATGTTCACCATATATTTCGGTAAGCATCCCATTGCACCAGGCCTGCAGATTTCAGCCCAGCACCTTCACGTGGAGTGAGTACAAACAACGCCGTGGTGCCTGAATCCTCAACTCCCTATAAATGGGCACTGGATCTTAGAAGACAGCGGTCTGCTCACCTAGTAATAGATATGAGACCTCTGGGGCTGATGGGAATAGCTCACAAGATCAACAAACATTATTTTGAGCAAGAAATAGAAACACAGCATTCCAAGAGAATCTGTATAAAATGAACTAATGTCAAATCCAAGGCAGATGATGCCAAAAATGCGAATTAACTTTAACATAATACTTCATAGTTAGAAAGGCATGTTTTCTCAATATTCCGTTCCATCTTTACTCCATCCAACCGTCCGGGCCAGGCACTAGGTTGATGATAAAGATTTTAATGGACGAAACTGAGTCATGAGAAAGGAAGGAAACTGGTCTTGAATGAAGACAGAGGTCTGTTGGGCCCAGACCCAAACTCCTCTTTCCTCACCAGGCAAAGTCAAGCTCACGTTTGGCTGTCTTCCCTGTAGACATCAACACTCCTCCAAGATGTCCTTCCATAACCTCTTCCAGTCACACTTCACTGTATCAACACTCACCCCTTGACTTCAGAACTCTAACAACACGCATATACACAACTACCTCTGCCTGCTCCTCCTCTCAAAGTTACCAAGGTCAGCATAACACCAAGTGACCTTGAAGACTCTCTTTGGTAAAATCTTCAACTCTTTCACAGTTTTACCTGAAAATCTCACTGTAAAATCATATATGCGACCCTTTCTTGCTAATAATTTTATTAGTTTTTGATATTATGCTTTGTTTTCATGGAAGTATTTTCATTGCTGTGACATCCTATTAGACTTTTAGTGCATCTTTTACCCTCTTGTCAAAGTACTCTAAGTATTATTAGAATAGTCATAGTAATGGAAGTTTTCAAAAGCTTTGTATTCTCCCTAGCAGTGTTATTCTCCCTGAAATGATCAAGATGACAAAAAGTTCTTCATGGAAAAGCTGTCTACTTGACCAGCCTCATATATTGTCTACCTCTTCCCATCCCATACCCTGGCCTCCTGGACACATTGTTCTTAGAACATATCCCACTTCCTATATCCTGCCTGGGTTTTGCATGCATCTTCAAAGTGCTCTCTTACTTCTGATTCACTGGTAAGTATCTACTCATCCTTTCAGATATGAAGTATTGAGTGACTTCCCATACCAAACCAGGCCACTTTATATGTCCGCTCCAGTTGCTGCTGTATGCCCCTTGAAGACAGATCTACATCTTTATTCCCAGTACCTAACATAGTTCCTAGGTACACTGTATATGTTCCACAAATATTTGTTGAGGAATGAATAAAATAAGTGAATATGGAAATGAATTAATGAGGAAGACTAACCTGAGATATAAGAAGAATGAAGGAAGGAGGTGAATTTTGCCTTGTCTTTGCCTTCAATGCTGTCTGGATAGAGCTTTAGCTTAAGAACAGACCATGTAGGGCCAGCAAGTAGTATGGAGAGTAAGGCCAATGAATCCCACATGACCAAGTCTGTGGTTCAAGTCTCAGACCTGGTAGCTTGAACGTCATAATGGGTGCATGTATATATGTGCCCAGAATCCTGAGAGAAAAATGGAGGAGAAAAGATTATGGCATGGCCATCCCCCTGTAGGAGGTAACTTCCCACTTTCCCTCGCTCTTTCTGTCTTTTTCTGGTGCACACACATGCTCTACAGCAGTAAGGGAAAAACAAAAAAAAAAGAAAAGAAAAAGATCATGTAATTCAGACCCTCTCTATCACATAGCAGTGTGGCATGGGGCTCTCTGTGGTACTCATGTTTTCATCTGTAAAATAGGGCTAATTATAGATTAACTGAGAAGTTAAACTTTTTAATATATGTAAATACTCGGAATAGCATATGCCGCACAGAAGCACTTTAATATTGCTTTGCTGTTATATGCTCATCATCATCATCAAAACACCCAGCAGGAAACGCAAGATCATGATCATTGGTCCTAGAAATAGTTCAACTCAGTCGTGAGCTTGTCAATTTTTCCCCAAAAGGTTAAGGTCCTCTCGAGTTCCTTGCACAATTTTCTGTCCATATCCGCATCCCTTCCTGGATCTGGTTGCTTACAATTACAGGCCCAATTTGACAGCCACTGTGCTCCTGCTAAGTGGGTGGCTCCAAGGCACTTTTTGGAGACCTCGTTTGAAATTATTATAGCCTTAAATTAGTAAACTCTGTACCACTAGCAACTTCTCTTTGAGAGACAAAGAACAGTCTGGAACCCATCCTAGGAAAAAGAAAATGATAGTTATCCAGATATCCAATTACTGCAAATTTGGTCTGCCTTTGCAGGTAATCTAGGACAAGAGGCCTGACCAAGTCCTAATGTCTGGGGAGTAAAAACCTTGGATGGGAGAGCAAAGGCGAGCAGGCAGGGGATATTTTAAGCTATATGTGCCTTAGGGGATAAACACTTAGAAAGATGCTGCTTTCGATGAACCGGCATTTATTCATATGGGTTACTGATGCTTCAGCATATGGTTAATATGGCTTTGTCTAAGGTGTTTTCATCACAGGCCACACTTGCACTTCTGTCAACCTATTACCTAAGGTGTTGGTGACAAGATACTACAATGTCATAATGGGTGCATGTGTACATGTGCCCAGAATCCTGAGAGAAAAATGGAGGAGAAAAGATTATGGCATGGCCATCCCCCTGTAGGAGGTAACTTCCCACTTTCCCTCGCTCTTTCTGTCTTTTTCTGGTGCACACACATGCTCTACAGCAGTAAGGAAAAAAACAAAAAAAAAAAAAAAAAAAAGAAAAGAAAAAGAAAAAGATCATGTAATTCAGACCCTCTCTATCACATAGCAGTGTGGCATGGGGCTCTCTGTGGTACTCATGTTTTCATCTGTAAAATAGGGCTAATTATAGATTAACTGAGAAGTTAAACTATTTAATATATGTAAATACTCGGAATAGCATATGCCGCACAGAAGCACTTTAATATTGCTTTGTTGTTATATGCTCATCATCATCATCAAAACACCCAGCAGGAAACGCAAGATCATGATCATTGGTCCTAGAAATAGTTCAACTCAGTCGTGAGCTTGTCAATTTTTCCCCAAAAGGTTAAGGTCCTCTCGAGTTCCTTGCACAATTTTCTGTCCATATCCGCATCCCTTCCTGGATCTGGTTGCTTACAATTACAGGCCCAATTTGACAGCCACTGTGCTCCTGCTAAGTGGGTGGCTCCAAGGCACTTTTTGGAGACCTCGTTTGAAATTATTATAGCCTTAAATTAGTAAACTCTGTACCACTAGCAACTTCTCTTTGAGAGACAAAGAACAGTCTGGAACCCATCCTAGGAAAAAGAAAATGATAGTTATCCAGATATCCAATTACTGCAAATTTGGTCTGCCTTTGCAGGTAATCTAGGACAAGAGGCCTGACCAAGTCCTAATGTCTGGGGAGTAAAAACCTTGGATGGGAGAGCAAAGGCGAGCAGGCAGGGGATATTTTAAGCTATATGTGCCTTAGGGGATAAACACTTAGAAAGATGCTGCTTTCGATGAACCGGCATTTATTCATATGGGTTACTGATGCTTCAGCATATGGTTAATATGGCTTTGTCTAAGGTGTTTTCATCACAGGCCACACTTGCACTTCTGTCAACCTATTACCTAAGGTGTTGGTGACAAGATACTACCCCAGGCCAAGTGCTCTTTATTGCCCCTAGCTCGTCAGGGGCTCCCAGGAGATGACACCAGCCATCCCTACCTTATCTACATAGTATCTCTCCTGAGTCGCAGACTTTCCTGCTTTGGTTTGAAAAGGTTATCATTAATAGGCTTTCATTTACTTTTGCCTGTTTATTTCAACTTAGTGCTTATGATCTTTTTTTTCTCTTTTTTTATTTTGTTACTTTATTTTATTTTTTTTTTATTTTTATTTATTTATCTATTTATTTATTTATTTATTTATTGGCCACAGGGCACACACACTTTCCAGAAAGAGAGGGAGAAGACAATAGGAAATGGTCATACTTCAATCCCTTTTTCTCTATTTCTCCATCCTTCTGGGATTCTGGGCATGCACATACACATATTCAACATGTTTTTTAGTCTTTTCTAATCCCTGCATAATTTTCCTGTATACTTCTTAAAATTAATTATTTTACTGTTAGACATTAGTATAGCTTTTGATTTTCCTCAGTTAAATATGGGGTTTTTGGAAAAGTCATGAGACAGTTTTGCACAGAAACAGAAAAATATGTCATAACTTTTTCCAGTGATCTAATAATTCTATGATGAGGATCTGTGTGCAACAGACTTTTGTTACTTTGATCATTTGACAAGGATTCATTCTTCTTCTTTCTTCTTGAATTTCTTTCTCCATCATCTACTCTTTAAAGTTTGGGATTTTCTTGAGAGTTATGCATGTCACCATCTTTTCTACACTCCTCTCCTAGGTGAGCCCATCTATAATCAAGGCCTCAGCTTCCAAAACATACTGCAGAACCCAGACCCATGTCTATTAACCAAGAAAAATATACCACCTAATTCCGTTGACTCTTCAAATGTTTTCTCAAACACTGAGTACTAATTTCTCCTAGAAGTTGCTCTACCTGCTGGGTGAACATCCTCAAGTAATGGCACATGGCTCAAACTCACACTCTCTTTTGGTTAGCAACTATTCTATTGTAGGAATCTTCTCTTTTTCCTCCATATCCAGTGGGTGCCACATTCTCCTCAGTGCTGCCTTCAATATCTCTTTCACAAAGCTGCTGCTGCTGCTTTTTTTTTTTTTTTTTTTTTTTTTTTTTTAGAGGTTTTTGCCTTAGAATGTCTGTACTTGTCAGAGAAAGAGACAGAGACAGGGAAAGGGGAATGAGAAATGGCCACACCACAATCCTTTCTCCTCCATTCTCCTCCTGGGATATTGAGTGCACACACATACACATGTGGAGTGTGAGTTTTAAGCCACTGAGTCCAGAATTCAACCATGGTCGACCATATGGGAGTCCAGTAACATAAGCACTATGCCACCTGCTGGTCCCTGGATAGCTTCTCTTATTTGCTCTCCCATGGCTTTGAGCCATATCTACGCCACCTTTTATTTAGATGATAATTAACTGCTAGCTGGTTAAAAACTGCTAGCAATTTTTTACCATTGCAACCAAACTTAGTCTAACCAATTAAAAATAGTGTTTTTCTTTG
>NW_006207284.1:156168-176551 GCF_000334495.1 Tupaia belangeri chinensis
ACAAAATAAAAAGAGTTTTTTTTTTGTTTTTTTTTTTTTTTTTTTTTTTCTTATAGCATAAGCTGCTAAACTTAAGTATACATCAGAATCACCTGGAGGACCTGTTAAACCAGACATTGCTAAATACCACATCCCAGAGTTTCTGATTCAACAGACCTGGAGTAGGGTCAGAGAGTTTGCCCTTTTGATGAGATTGCAGGGATGCCAATGCTACTAGTCTGGGGAAAACACTCCAAGACACCAATTGGTAAGACAGTATTTAAGTTTTTATTCATGCACATTTTGAAGTCTGGGCTCAGCTTATCCTTCCAGCCTTACTTTGTAAAAGTTATCCAGTAGAAATTACTTTTCTGCTGTGCTAAAATCGCCAACTCTGCATAGTTTCTGCCTCCTTTCACAATTGCTCCCCATTACCTATGGTGCAACTTATGCCTCAAAAGCTGTTTTCTTTTTCTATTCTATTTGTGACAAACAATTACTTTAAAGTTACAACCTCAAATATGTATCTAAGCCAGGTCAGTAATAAAAATACATAAAGCCAGATAATAACAGTAGAACAAACTCTATTTAAAAATAACAAATGATCTAGTAATCTCACTGCTGGGTATATATCTGGGAGAAATGAAATAATTAAGTTGAAGAAGAGATACCTGTACTTCCATATTCACTGCAGAATTATTCACAATAGCTAAGATATGGAATGGACCTAAGTGCGCATCAATGGATCATTATATAAAGAAAGTGTACACACACACACACACACACACAAACACAATGGAATAGTATTCAGCTTTTAGAAAGAAGGAAATCCTGTTATTGTGAAAACTTGGATAAACCCAAAGGACATTATATTGTGAAATAAGTCATGCACAGAAATTCAGGCATGATCTGATTTATATGTCCAGTCTAAAAAATTTAAACTATTAGAAGCAGAGAGTAGAGTGGTGGTTACCAGAAGATGGTAAGGGTGGGAAATAGCAATTGGGAGAATTTTGTCAAAGGACACAAAACTTCAGTTAGACAGAAGGAATATGTTCAAGGGATTTATTGTATGATGTGGTGAATGTAGTTAATAACAATATATTATTTGACAATTGCTAAGAGAATAGATTTTAAGTGTTCTAATCATAAAAAAGTACTTATATGAGGTAATGCATGTGTTAATTAACTTGATTTAGCCATTTCACAATGTATACATTTGTAAACACATCATTATGTGTACTGTAAATATATATAATTTTACTTGTCAAATTTTGAAAACAGCAAATAAGTAATTTAAACATTACATTGTAAGGAACAGCTTCTATCTCACTTTTATCGATTATCCATTTGAGGTTATTGCTATGTCTTTAGATTTTTTTCACTAGATGCCATAATACCAGATTTCTAAGCAAAACATCTGGATTCTTAGATATCGGCAATGAATTTTAAAAGTTTAAAACCATATACTTGCTGAATGAAAGTTTGCAACTATGTTAATAGTTCTACTCATTATTCAATACCAAATCCAGTGTCGTCCACAATGCTACTTTCCATATGTATTCTCCAGCCTCCCCGTGTGCACACACACACAGGGCACAAGCATAAGCTTGGTACACTGTCCTTTCTGTTCCTATGGGGCTTTGTTAAAATCTGTATGAAAGCATTTCTTTCAACTAAGGTATTTTATAAGTGTTTCCCCATCACATAGAAACTCGAGAGCAGACATTAGATCTTAAACTTCTTTTATTCTTATTTCCTACTGTAGTGCTTCTAAAAAAACACTGTTAAAGAACAGAAGGAAGGGGACCAGCAGTTAGCGTAATGGCTGTCGCTAGACTCCCATGTAGTCGACCGCGGTTCGAGTCCCGGACCTGGAGGCTTAAACTCACGCTGGGCATGTGTGTGTGCATGCCCAAGATCTCGAGAGGAGAATGGAGAAGAAGGGATTGCAGCATGGCCATCCCCCCCCCCCACCCGGGGAGGTGATTTCTCGCTTTCTGTCTGTCTCTCTGTCTCTCTCTGTCTTTTTGGTGAGCGCATGCACCCTATAGCTAAACTCCCCCCTCCCAAAAAAAAAGAAAGAAAAAGAAAAAGAAAAAAGAACAGAAGGAAGGAGGGTTGAATGAACAAATGAAGGTAACTTTTTCTTTTAGAATATGGCAGACTATATTGACAATATTTTGCTCTACATTTCGTAACTTTTTAAAATAGAGACTTCACCAGTGGCATGTTAACTTTCCCACAATGGAACATTTATATGCAGCCATGCTTTCCACAGACATACAGAAAAATGCTAGCACAAGTACACTAATACAAATACTGAAATTATTTGGATCAAGCAGCAGTATCTCCACCTGTCTTTCAAGAGGGAAATGATGGGAATGATTCATGACAGTGACTAAAGGCATCAGTATTGTTATTATAACTCTAGGTAATCTTTCACATGCATGCAATTAATCACAGTATTTAAAAATGAGAAGATTTATGCATCAACCCAAGAGCCAGCTGTCTCCGGACTATTTCATCCAAAAAAAGATGAAAACAAAAACAACAAAATAGTTTTGTGTTGTGCCTGATAAAAATGAAGTCAAACAAGAAAATTTTTTATTCTCCATCTATGTCCTTTAACTTCTTGAAGTTGTCCAGCCTCTTAGTTCTACATGTGATTTTAAAGTAGTCGAATGTAAAGCTAAAGGTATTCAACTTAACCAGAGGTTTTCTTGAAGCTTGAAGGCTTTTTCTTAGACAAAAACATTATTAGCAATGATATCCTTTTATCCAAACTTTCTATCTAAATTCTAGGGATCAGGGGACCAGCAGATGGTGTAATGGTTGCATTGCTGGACTCCCATGCAGTCGACTATGGTTTGAGACCCAGATCCACCAGCTTAATGCTCAAGCCTGGCACATGCACATGCATGCCCAAAATCATGAGAGGAGAATGGAGAAGGGATTGTGGTATGTCATCCACCCTGAGGGGTGATTTCTTGCTTTCTGTCTCTGTCTTTCAGGTGAGCACACCTGCCCTATAGCAAAAATCTCTTAAAAATAAAAAAAAAAATTCTAGGGACCTTCAAAAAAGATCCTGGAAAATGTATATTATGAAATAGCTATGTATGAATTTCAAGTTATTTTGCACCAAAATAAACTAATACTTCTTTTTTGTAAGTTTTATCCATAGGGCATGTGTACTCGCCAGAGAGACAAAGGCAGACAGTGAGAAAGAAAGTGAGAAATCACTCTCTTGAGGAATACCAAGATCCCATGACACAATTCCTTCTCTTCTATTCTCCTGATATTTTGGGTATGCAAGCACACAATCCCAATGTGAGCTTCAAGCTGCCAGGTCTGGGACTCGAACTACAGTTGACCATGTGGGAGTCCCCAGGCCTTAACCACTACATCACCTACTGGTTCCTAAACTCATACGTTTAAGTCCATAGTTACATAAACTTTTGGAAGTCTCCACATAAAACTTGTTGCAGAGTAGAATGCAGAGTCAGATTCCCTTTAATCTTTTATTAAGTGTTAAAGCATGAGGGAAGAAGAAACACTTTGAGATAATTGCAATTTTCTTCAATTATATAATATGACTTCATAACCTATAAGGCTTTTCATTAGCCAAGGTTCATCAATTCTAATCGGGCTGCCCTCACACGGAAGAGGCTCAGGCTGGTGTAATTAAAGCGGCCGATTCTGCTGACAGCATCCTTCAGTTTCCAGAGCTCCTATCAATGGCAGATAAGTCATCCAGCAACCCATGATGGGCCTCGATACCACCTTCTCTTTGCCTTCACTTTTCAATAGAGGAGCTAATCTCCACACTTTTAATTTACTCTTCATACATTCTTTGCCTAGAACCAATGATATTAATCAGTGTAAAAGAAAAAAAGAAAAAAGAAATTAGCAGGTAAAATTGTTTTAAATAGAGCCATCCATCTTCAGTTTGCTTTTCCCCATTCACATTGAATGTCCTTTATGCTCTTATAGAACATTGATTTTTATATCATGGATTAATATTTTCTTTAGGAAAATACATCTGATTTCCTGGATCCTCTAATATAAAGTGCTTAAATCAATAGGATAGTTGCTGATGATGCTGCTATAATTACCTGCTCTCTTTCAGAATGCTTTCACATCAGGAGCTAGATGTGAGATTAAAATTCAAGCCATGCTCATGCTCCCCAATTAAAAGAAATCACTCAGGCTATCATAACAGAACCTAGCCAGTCCTACTCTGTGCAACCTTTTTCTTTCTTGTACTTCCTCTTTGTTGGTCAGCCTCAATATTTTTTCCCAAAGCCCCATTTTTTTTTAAAAAAAGGGTTTACCATAGGACATATGCACTCACCTGAGAGAGAGAGAGAGAGAGAGAGAGAGACAAAGTGAGAAATTACCCCCCAGCAGGGATGCCCATGCTGCAAACCGTTCTCCTTCGTTCTCCTTCTGGGATTTTGGACACATACACATGTTTACCTGGCATGAGTTTCAAGTCACTTGGTCTGGGACTAGAACCCCAGTTGTCTACTGGGAGTCCAGTATCTTAACCACCATGCCATCTGCTGGCCTCTCAAAGTACTATTTTAATCATGCTCATTTTTTAGGGAGAAACTTATGGTTGAGTTGAATTATCTTGCTCAGTAATTAAACACATCTTCCAAAGCTGTTGAGCAATGGGACTTAAATTTTACTTTCTTGGAAGAGGAAAAAGGAATAAGGAGCACTGACCTTGAGTTCAGGTGTTCTGACCCAGAAGCTTGGCTTCACTAGAGCTGGTTGTTTTTGCTATGTGTTCAGGGTCCATAAACTATGAGACCATTGTCCTTAGCATACTAGTTGAGAGCTGCACTCTTTTCTCTTTGACAAAGATCTTCTTGGATAATTTAGTTTCAGCTTGAACATTCTGCTCTATTTGTTCCAGAAAAGCCAATCTGCTTTTGGTACCCTGCCCATGACTTATTTGTCTTCTACTTAATTATTGCATTTTTATATGACATTTACATTACACTATTTCCCATAAACACTCTACTGTTATTCAGTTACACAGGGATTCACATTGTAACTTTCAAACAAAGAGAAAAAATGTGGACTCCTGCATAAAGATCTGAATTTTCAAAATTTGTTTTTTGCTTCACTAGAAATTTCACTCTATCATGATGAATCTCACCTGGTTCAAATCATGCCAGCACACCCATGCACACTACATATATTAGCATCTACTTTTGAAATATGAGGGGGGTCTTCAAAAAGTTCATGAAAAATGCATGGTATGGGGCCAGTTCTGTGGTCTGGTGGTCAAGGTGGCTGGATCCCACATGGCCAACCATGCAGTTCAATTTCTGGATCCATTAGCCTGTATATGTTTGCCCCAAATTCCCAAAACAAGGGAGAGATAGAGGAGAGAGAGAGATGGAGAAAGGATTTTGGCATGGTCATTCCCCACAGCTCTCCTTTCCTTCTCTCTCTGTCTCTGTTGAGCACTTTCCTTCTCTCTCTGTCTCTGTTGAGCACTTGAGCCCTCTGAAAAAAAACATTTTTTTTTAATGTGTAGTAAAAAAAAAACTACACATGCATTTCAAAAAACTTTTGCACCAAAATAAATTCATATTTTAATACCATTTCCCACAAACTTTTTGAAGTCTCTTCATATTATATATATTCCTAATACATATTCCTAACATGTTGCTTTTCATTTTTTTCTAGCAACTCTATTTGATAATAAATTCACTATGGGTAATGACCTTTGCCTTTTTAAGACTTCCTCCAATAGTTGTAAGCAGAACCCGAGGTCTGCTTACATAACTCCTCTATTAACTATCACAGGAAACTTGAGCCTTTCTAGCAAGCTCTCAAAGACTTGGTATCTTATCATTATGTTGAGACAATTTTGCCACCTATCCTGCCACCTCAAAAGGCAGGGCTATGAGTGAATATCAAATAAGTTATAGTCTTCCAAGACACTTAATAAACTGCCAAGGCTCACACAGATGCTTTAAAAATTATACTGAATAAATACTGCTGACAGACAAACCAACAAAGATTTAGGATAAGAGAAACAGGATAATATTGGGTCATTGGAAAAGTCATGATGCACTTTTGCATAAGAGAACCTAGAAAACTACATCATGAGTTTGCCAACAACCTAGTAGCTTTATTATTTTTAGCATAGTCAATGACAATGCATTTCAAATTTTTATTTCTTTTCTATTCCCAGGAAGAAGCTAAAGTCTTAAGTCTAAATACCTAAGGGTCAAGGAGTCACTAGGAAAGTGTGAAGAAGAGTTTGCACAAAATTTTGAAAAGGCATGCTGAGGACCGGGGCAAAATGGAAAGTTCACTTCTTGTCCAAGGCAAGGAGCTGGCACTAGATCCAGGTCATGATCACCATGCAGAAAGGTGAGCCAACTATGTCAAAAGAAGTTGCAATCCATATTTTTGTAAGTAAAATGTCTAGATTGTAGAATTGTTGGCCTTGAATTCAGTTCTTAAAATAGATTTTTTAAAATGGCCAAATATATCACTAATGAATATGCTTATGGGTCAGAAGAGTTTCCAACTTTCAGTACAAAGTCTTTTGTTTTGTTAATTTTGCCAAAGAGAGTATCTGCTCACCAGAGACAGAAAAAGCCAGAGACAGAGAAAGAGATAAAGGGAGAAAGCATTGTCCCCCATGGATATGCTCAAGCCACAATCCTTTTCTTCCATATCTCCCTTCTGTTGGGATTTTGGACAT
Organism: Tupaia belangeri chinensis; assembly: GCF_000334495.1. Taxonomy (NCBI): domain Eukaryota; kingdom Metazoa; phylum Chordata; class Mammalia; order Scandentia; family Tupaiidae; genus Tupaia; species Tupaia belangeri. The sequence goes on from NW_006207284.1 coordinate 162,884, forward strand.
GCACTCACAAGGGACCAGTGTGTTTTTCAAGCCACTGAATCTGGGATTTGGATCACATGGTTGGCCATGTGGGATCAACCACCTTAACCACCACGACATGGGATGATGGCCTGGCACAAAGTCTTTAACAGCTGAATTTGTATAAATAATATATGTTCTTGAGCTCCAGTGAGAACTAATTCTAGACCAAATGTTTTTTGGGTAATATTCAAAAGAAATATAAGGTATACTCCTTATAATCAAGCAAATAAGAACCAATAATTATTACATTCCAGACATTTATTCAATTACTTTACATGCTTACTTGGTTTACTTTAACATAATTCTTATGAATTTACTAGGTGATTACTATCATAACTATTTTACTAACAAAGTAACAAAAGTGCAAGGAGTTATTTGCCCAAGAGCATATGACATGCCCAGTAAGGACTGAAATAATCATGCAAACTCAGTTCTGGTTATTGTCAAAACTCATTAGTCCACTGTATAAAATATTAAAGACCTAGAGAACAATAGAGCCCAGTGGTGGTGACATCTTGAAAATATTTTAGAGAAAGGAACAAAATGGTGAGGAATTTGACACTTCAACAACCTTAGCATAGGATGTTGGCTTGGGGTCACTTAAGACTTGGATAAGTAGAGGACAAGTAGAGAGAATAGCATGAACAAGAGCCTGGGAGAATCTGAGTGTCTTACCAGATACTAATAAAGTTGTGTTTTCTGCTTTTGTTTGTTTGTTTGATTTTTTTTTTTCTTTTCTCTTCTAATGAACACTCTCCAGCTTTGGTTAAATTGTATCTGTTGGCTTTGCCTGACTCAATGTCTTCCCATCTTTTGGTGGGAAAAATTCCTATTTTGGGCCACTTTGGGAACTTTCCTGCCTTTATTCTGTGCTGGGCTTCTCTGATGCTGTAGATAGAGCACTTGAACACTCATGCATGCAGAATCTGAAAGTGAGAGGCAGTTAATCCTGCAGAGACAACACAGGACTAATTGTGTCTCTTCAGTTCCTAGGGTAGAAAGTTCTGCTTTTCAGAAGGTACCAGACAGGCTGAATACCAGTTTCCCCCAGCAGTGGTCAGTCAAATAATGTACCTGTGCATGGCCTTCTCTTCTTTTTCTGACTCACTCATGTTCATCCTCTACTCCTACTCTCTGGAATCACTTTCCAAAGTGGGATCCTGTTGATTCTGTTATTCAGATAGGTTTAGAAGCCAAGAGTCTTCTCCAAGCTCTTGACTTATTCTCTGCCTTGGTAGAAACCCAGGCTAAGATAGCTCTTCACACTGAGAACCCCCCAACTCTCCTGCTACCCACCTTTCTCAGAGCAAATCTTCCCTTTTGCTGTGACAAACTATCTTCTAGTATTCTAGAAACTTACTTGCTTCACTTACACTAGCTGCTGTCCCTTTCTGTTCTCATTGTCCAAATCCTCAATTCATGACTTTATTTCAAGCAGACCCATATTATACCACTGGATAAGAGAAGAAATGTTCGGCATGCATACAAAATATGTAAATCTTGCTGAAGATCAGTGTGGCTGTTGCTTTGAATGGCAAGAAATTCTGAAACATCTGACAGTATTATTAAATGGCTCTTGAAAAACAAACATTATGGATGGTCTGTACAGTCTTCTGGCAGTAATTCATGGTGTTTCTGCCAATGCCCACACCTGACATGATGAAATGCTGAAATCCAGCATTTCTTTGATAATGGCTTGGACATCTAAGACTAAGACTCAAACACTTTAAAAAGTTTTATTTGCTATATGATATATTCACTTCCCAGAGAGAGACAGAAGAAGAAAGAGAGAGACAGAAAGAGAAAGTGAGAAAGCACACCCATGGGTAGATGGCCATGCTGCAGACCTTTCTCCTCCATTCTCCTCTCAGGATTTTGGACACACATGCACACCTTCTGGCATTCCTCTCAAGCTGCTGGGTCTCAATTGCATAGTCAGCCATGTGGGATCAAACCACTCCAAGTACCACGCCACCAGCTGGCCCCTACTCCATATGATCTGATACCATCTCCATTACTCTCATCTGTCAATTTTCTGAAATCATTATCTTTTGTCATTTCTCATTTAAGGAGCACTCCTGTGATACAGTAATCTGTGGAGGAAACATCAACCGTTTTCTACTTCTCCAGGTAAGAAAGTATAGAATAGATGTAAGACTCAAACTTATTTTTCTTAGTTTTTTTAAAAAATATTTTAGAGGGTTTTTTTTTAATTTAATTAATTAATTTATTTTTTTATTTTTATTTTTTTGCTATAGGATGCGTGTGCTTGCCAGCCAGACAGAGACAGACAGAGATAGACAGAGAGACAGAAAACAAGAAATCACCCCCCCAGGGGGGATGGTCATGCTGCAACCCCTTCTCCATTCTCCTCTCGGGATCTTGGGCACACACACACACGCTCTTGGCGTGAGTTTTAAGCCACCGGGTCTGGGACGCAAACCACAGTCGACTACGTGGGAGTCCAGTGACATAGCCATTATGCTAACTGCTGGTCCCTATTTTTCTTAGTTTTTGAAGATACTGTTTTTCCACTAAATCATACAACTCTCCACTGCCATTTCAAATAAATGGGATAGATTCTTATCAAGTACTAGTATCTCTATCATCCATTCATCTATCTATCTAGATAGTTTTTAGCTGTCATCTTTTTTCCTACATATTATCAATTTTTCTATCATCTGTTATTTTATTTATATACTAAGTAACTCCAAATATACAAATATAACATTAAAAATGGATATTTTTTTCTAAAATCTGCATTTGAAATTGCAAATAAAAAAATCTCTGTTATTATAGTGCATCTGGTATTTGTTGATTCTTAATCTGGTGTATCTTTTATTATCATGATTTCACCAGATGTGTGAGTATATCTCATAAGGTAATCTTTTATACAAACTACTCTAAAGATTTGTTGCAACAAAATTGAGACTCCTTGGCTTCCAACACCCTTTCCACACAGAAGCACTCTAAGTCTAGCTGATCAAATGCCAAGATCGTAAAAATCTACTAAGAAACTTGCAAATGAGTCTAAGATTGTCCCCAACCTCATTTTATATGTGTATACGTTTCACACATTGTTGAATTTACAAAAAATTTTTGATATAATTTATTTTTTTGAAGTTGACCAGAGAGAGACAGCAAGAGAGAGAGCGAGAAAACAAGCTGCCAGGTCCAGACCTTAAACCGCAATCAGCCTTGTGGGAGTCCAGCCGCTTTAATCACTGCACTACCGGCTGGCTCCGGCTAAACAGCTACCTTGATGGGCAGCAAGAAGAGATAGACATCCTCCAGGGATTTGATCTTCATGTCTTTGACCAGGCGGCCCAGCTTGGTGACTGGGATCCACTCCTTGTCCTTGGCCTTGCCTCCATGAGCTCAGCGGCCATGGCCCCCGCCACGACCCCAGCCTGGTCCGGCCTGGCCCCACCCTACGCGGAAGCCCCCATGGCCTCCCATCCCAGGACCACCAGGGCCTCCGGGCCCTGCCATGCACCAGCATGATCCGCCTTTTGGTGTTTTCTCGGAGAAAAAGCGAGTTTACAAAATTTTTAAAGATGATAAGGAAAACCAAAAATTGTACTAAAAATTAGTAATTTTTTGAGAACTTTTCTAACACTCTGCAAGACAAGGGCTGTTCTCTCTTAAGAGAAACCAGAACAAAAGATTTGCTTTGAACAATGGGTTCAAAAATAGAATTTACCGTTTTGAAAGCTCCTTGGGACTTTCTAGAATGATAGCTTCCAAATGTAGCTGACCGTCAGAATCATCCAGGGGACTTTTAATAAATAAGAAGATTTCGGGTTCACTCTCTAAATCTGTTGAAGCAGAGTCTTTGGCAGGTAGGGCCAAGTTGCTCTGGTGATTCTGATACTCAGCCAGGTTTGAAAACCAAGACTGAACATTAAATATTATCTTAGCAGTTAACAGTTTAGTGCCTGTTATTATCATTTTATTGTATTAATTTCTTTTGGATTTGTATCTTGGAAGAAAAGCCTGGATGGGAAATCATTTGGCCATTATTTTCCTCAAATATTTAATTTGGAAAAAGCCCTTTAAAGAGTTTAAAGAGGCTCTTGCATTATGCATTTCCCTACCAACGTCCAGAGCCTTTATCACTGAAGTTCTGGTTGTTTTGTTAGAACTGTACCTCTGAAACCATAAGGACAAGCCTGGGGGGAGATGGGAATTTATTTCTACCCTAGCTGAATCATCAGGTTTGAGTCAGAAAGCTGGAAAGATCAGTGGAGACCATCTGGTCCAGTCCCTGTCTTCATGTGGTTGTGATTTGCTTCTAGGAATTTTAAAGTAGACAATTTACACTGCTGGTGTTTCAATATCTCAATTGTGAGTAAATTATTCCTTAGGGCCACCTTATGCTTCCCCCAAGCCAGCATGTCCTGATCACCAATGAAGGGAAAAGGACGACTTTCATACCTCTCTAAGCTACTCTTTAGAACCAAGAAGCTACACTTAGCATGGGCATGAAAGGAAGGATTATAATCCTAATAGGAACATGTTACCATAACCTGAATTCTAGACTAAATTAAGAAATCTGGATAGTAGTTCCAACATTGCCATTAGCAGAATATGCCAACTCAGGCTAAATATTAAGACAGTATTCATGTGCCTTAGTTTTCTCATCTGCAAACTGAAGAAATCAAACCTTTTCTAGCTTGCTGTTGTACATGTCTACCATCATCTTCATTCATTTGCTCCCTCATTGAGGCCCTTCAATGTGCCATTCAATGCGCTAGGTGCTGGGTAAAAGTAGCGAAGACACCAAACATGTTCTCAGACCACAAAGAATGTACAGTCATAAGGAAAACACATATAATGAGCAAACATTAATGTGTAATTACATTGATATTGTTGCTGTTGAGGAAAAGAAGGATGTGGAGACAGTCTAACGGAATCATTTAGGATAGAATCTTCCTCCTCTAGACAGCACACCTGGCCCTGTAAATCAATAAAATGTGGAAAGCCAGATGGCTTATGCATTCTAAGAGTTCTCCAGATGAGCTGATTGACTCATTAGCATGTAACTGATCAATCTTACTAGATTTTGGCAGTTTCTAAATGACCCAACTTGTTAATAAGTGTCCAAGTGTGCTTGCAGAGTTACATAAACATCTTCCAATAAGCTAATAGGCTCTCCAAACTATAACGCCTAAAGATACAGGGCCCCAGTGTCAGCGTTAGCACTGAGCTAGGAACCAGTGACAAGGTCAAATCATAACGTCAAGTCATGGGTAGGCACATTAGTTTCACATAGAAAAAAGTGCTTCATGGTCACAACATAAGTTATTAACTTGGCTCTTCTCCACAACATATACAGGTTGCAAAGAAACCCAGTGGTATATGGATAATTTGGTCAAATGTATTACCAGTAACGGAAAACATCTTCTGTGGTATTCTATTTGATGAATACTGGAGGTGATACCAGGGGTGTTGGTTCAATATTAATAAACTTTATTAACAAGCTATTATTGCCTTACATTGGTCAGCACTTGTACCTTTCAGGGTATCTTCATTTCAGTCATCACATACAATGTACACAATGACTTGTGAGGCAGATGGGATGTTATACGGTATCAGTGCCCTTATGAAATTAGAAAACTATGTTCTAAACAGTGAAAGTGAATAATCCCCCAATTGTGTAGCTAACTGACACACACACAGATGTGTGTGTGCTTACAGAAACATGTACACATACCACACGTTTGGATCAATACCAAAGGGCTATTTATGTAAATGCTGGTACTGACCAAGTCCACGAAGAACATATTACATGGAAAAGAATATATAGACTAGATGACACAGAATAGTATATATTACAGCCAATCTCTGATCATCCTGTGAAAGTTTATTGCTTTTTTAATGGAAAGATGAGTTGCCAATGATTACACTAAATGTTGAAGTAAGTAGGAATCATAAGCCTTTTTTTTGCCTGTTTATTTTAAATAAGAAAGGTCTCATGTAAAACGCCTCAGTTTTTTGCTTAATTTCTTTTGAAATGTTTCATTATTATTATTATTATTATTAGCAGCAGCAGCAGTAACACTATCATTTTTGTTATTCCTTTGGGATAGAAATGCAAACCCTAAGCTGGTTACATGATAATGATGACAAATACTTGTTTACTTGTAACCTAAAGTATAACAACTCCTAAATATACAGTATGAAACAGAACCAGAAACTACCAATGGGTTAGCATGTATGTATGTATGTATGTATTTTGTAGAGATTTTTTTTTTCTTTTTTTGGGAGAGGTTTTTGCTATAGGGCGCATGCACTCGCCTAAAAGACAGAGAGAGAGAGATAGAGAGACAGAAAGCGAGAAATCACCCTATGGGGGAATGGCCATGCCGCAATCCCTTCTCCTCCATTCTCTTCTCGGGATCTTGGGTGTGCACACACACGTGCCCAGCGTGAGTTTAAGCCACCAGGTCCGGGATCAAACCGCGGTTGACTACATGGGAGTCCAGCAACATAGCCATTACGCTAACTGCTGGTCCCAGTAGAGAGATTTTTGCTATAGGGTGTATATGCTCACCAGAAAGACAGAGAGAGACAGAGAGACAGAAAGCGAGAAATCAGCCCTCAGAGGGGATGGATATGCCACAGTCCCTTCTCCTCCATTCTCCTCTTGGGATCTCAGGTATGTACACACATGTGCCCAGTGTGAGTTTTAAGCCACTGTGTCTGGGACTCACGGTTGACTACGTGGGTGTCCAGTGCCGTAACCATTATGCCATCCATTGGTCCCATCAATGGACTAGCATTTAACTCATGAATAGAAATCAGGTACAGTCAGTCAAACTGGCCACATTAGATTATCAGAAAGTATATATATTTTTTTGGGAAGAGATTTTTGCTAGTGGGTATGTGCCCTTGACAGAGAGACAAAGACAGACATATAGAAAGTGAAAAATCATCCCCCCAAGGGGATGGCCACACCAAAATCCCTTCTCCTCTTTTCTCCTCTTGGGATTTTGGGCATGCACACACACACACACCTGCACCCATCATGAATTTCAAGCCTCCGGGTCCGGGACTGGAACTGCAGTTGGCCATGCAGGAGTCCAGTAATGTAAGCATTAGGCCATCTACTGGTCCTGAGGAACTTTGATTCTGTACTAGATTGAGTAGTGAACTTTTTAAAATATCTTTGCTTCTTAGCAATTATGCAAAGGGCTTAGATTTTGATGTAACTAAACAAGGTCAGACACTATGAGGCCTCCTTATTGTTTTTGTCTCATAAAAATAATTATTAACCTATTCACTAGGATCATTGAAAGACACTGGTTCATTCAATGGGTCATTGTGCTTCCTGTAATTCAGTCTTCCCACACTTTTTCACAAGGGCTCTTATTGGCTGGGACCCTCTTTGAGGGAAACATGCCCTTGAACAAACAATGATTACAACTTTTCTGAACTGCTCCCTGGAAAACATAGTCCAGCATGTAGCAGGGGTAAAAGGCAGTGCCTAGCCTTACATCTTTGAAAGCACGGCTCAAAAATAGCCTGGAGGGTGTTTTCCTGTTTGGTGATCTCAGGAACAGCTGTTCATAGCCTACATTTCTTTCATACCTCCCTCCCTGACCACAAAGAAAACACAAACTAGCACTGGCTGTAGGAATGGACATTATTCATGTGTCTTCAAAAATAGCACAGGAAGAATCATAGACACAATGAAGGGAAAATGAGAAAAGCTTAGGAGGAGTAGAGATAGTTAGGGAGGAGACACTTTTAAACAATTCAAACTTTAAAGTAAGCAGGAAAGCAGAAAAGAAGGAGCATAGTTTAAAAACATTGCATATAAGAAGTGATACGGTGATGTGAAAAGGGAATCACAAAGAAATCAAGGTTTCTATTGGCTCTGATGCTAATGAGCAACATTTTTCTTGAGCAAACACCCATCCCCCCACCCCTCATCATCTCTAGGCATCTTCCATGAAATGGGCAGGAAATGGAGGCAATAGAGCTGGCCAGTGTCTAAAGATTTATTTTAATTCTAAAAATATTTTATTGAAGGAAAGTATACAGGATATGGGCTATTAGGCAGGGAAGGGTTTGGGAGGAACACTGGATTTACCTTCCAGTTATTTATCAATAACTACAAGTCCCCTGGACAAGGGCACTGACTGATCTAAAGATGAGGCAGAGTGAAGCACATCCAGCTTTATGGCCATGATTTTCCCCCATTTTAGGAGAGCTACTTAAGAGGATGGTGAGAAAACTGTCCTACTTCCTTACCCCTGGACTATGGCTGAAGCAACCAGGAAGCTGTATGGTCTAATTCTCAGAGACCCACAACTACAAAACTCCCTCTTGTCTTATATGGTGCCTACCTGTAGTTTCTTCCCAAGGCTCACAACTTCAAGATGGTAGAAAAGCAGAGCTTCTAACTAGAATCCTTGTATCACATGAACAAAGACCTCAGGCACTAGTGTCAGACAGACCTGTGTTCTCAATTCTCCTAAGTAGAGTAGAGTAGATTTGTGCTACTGGTAGATTATTTCATCTCTCTTTAATCTTAATTTCTTAATTTCCCAAAGTGGAGTCAGAAATGCAATAACATGTTTTAAATATAGTTATCAAAGTGCATGACACAGAGTAAGCACATCATATATATTATCTGCTATTGTTTGCATTTTTGAGGGAGACTTAAGTGTCTTTTTTCATTGAAATGCCAACAAACTGTCCAGTTATAATTTAAAAAAAAAAAAAAAAGAACAAGAACAAAAACCAACCACAAACAAGGTAGTAGCTAAGTCTCTAGGCAATATAATCAATGCTGACAGGATTTTTAAAAAGAGAAAAATCCTTAGATCCAATTAAGGGAGTCCTACAACATTCAGGCTAATCACTAGCAATGGTGCTAGCACCCCTTGAATCTAGGAAGCTGGAAGACATCCTAGTAGCCCCACTCACAACACTCAAGTAGCCCTTTTCTAGTTTCCAACTCCTAAGTAAAGATAATATTTTATTAGTTCTATTTCAGAAAACCTTAGCAAGTTCTTTATTTACAATGACAATTTTTAAAAGGTTACTAAAGCTAACCAGACACCCAACTAGGCAGAAATGACTTCATAAAGAGAAGAAAAGTCCAAAATGTCCCTTTCTATATGGAACCCAGTCAAATTTTATTCAGAGTAATAAAAAGGAAACTTTTGGTTATACTGGAAGAAACTATCTGCTGTTATTTTCATGGACTAGTTTACTTACTTAGCTTGGAGAAATGTATTTTGTTTGTTTTCCCAGATCCTTTGATCTCTTGAATTGCCTTATCATCTTTTGGAAAAAAAAAAAAAAAAACAGAAATAGGGAGCTGGCAAGTGGCATGGTGATTAAAAGCACTGGACTCCCATACAGCCAACCATGGTTCAAGTCCTGAACCTCTTGGCTTGTTTTCTCACTTTCTCACTTTCCCTCTTTCTCTTTCTCTGTCTCTCTCTGATCAAACTAGAAAATAATAATAATAATAAAAGTAAAGTTAAATAAAATAATTCTTAAAAAAACAAACAGAAATAACAAACAAACAAAAAGCTTCAAGCAAGTGTTGTTTAAAGAGGTCTTCTAGGGACCAGCAGTTAGTGTAATGACTATGTTACTGAACTCCCATGTAGTTGACCGCGGTTCGAGTCTCGGACTTGGTGGCTTAAACTCACTCTGGGCACGTGTGCGTGCGTGCCCAAGATCCCAAGAGGACAATGGAGGAGAAGGAATTGCAGCATAGTCATCCTCCCTGGAGGGTGATTTCTCGTTTTCTGTCTCTCTGTCTCTTTTTGTCTCTCTGGCAAGCACAAATCAGGCATTGACTTGAGCTCTATGAAGCATATAAAATATAATAATAATAATAACACATATAAAATATAATAATAATAATAATCAGTCCTTAAGGTCCTAATAAGGAGAATTTTGTGAGCAAATCTAAACATTTTAAACTGGAACTCTAACTCTATAGTTAATGCTCCCTAGAATTTTGTCATTCTTTTTTTTTTTAAAAAGAGTTTTCCTTGAGGGCTCATGAGTTCACTGAAGAGAGAGAGAGAGAGAGAGAGAGAGAGAATGAGAGAGGAAGTGAGCCATTATCCCTCAGGGGGTTGACCATGCTGCAATTCCTTCTCCTCCATTCTCCTTCTGGGATCTTGGGCACACATGCACATGCACCAAGCATGATTTTAAAGCCACCGGGTCCAGGACTTGAACTGTAATTGGCCATGTGGGAGTCCAGTGACATAACTGCTATGCTATCTGCTGATCCCATAAATATAATTTTTTTCTATCTAGTCTAAGCATGCAGGCTATTTCTCTTACACATTTACTTCTCTCATCAATAAAAGGGACACAGCACATCTCCATTTTGGTAGCCTCACAGGAATATAAGTATTTTCTTTGATTCTGCTATGGTTGAATTGTAATGAGGAATTAGTCAACAATGAGTGGAAACTATAGGCATATATGCTTCTGTGAAGAAAGGATCCTAATAGGCTCTGCAGCCTTTTCTGTACACATAGGAGTTAGATCATCCATAAAGGTCTCCAAAGGACAAATTGTCCTAAGTGAGGGCAAGTTCTACGAGACTATTGGCATTCAAGGAGTCAAATCTTCAAATGTACTACATGGGGGATCTTTCCTAATAGAATTTGGAGAATAGATAATCATACATCCAGAAGCAATCATGAGAGTCCCTGTGTGAAAGCAAGGCTTTGATAGGACTGTATTTGCTAGTCATTTGTACTTCTAATTCACATTGACATGGTCTTTTTACACCTAAATAAAGTCATAGAATTTTAAAGTCATAAGAAACCTTACATAATCTTAGTTGAATAACATCATTGTATTTGTCCATGTAAGTATCTGTATTTTAAAGTAAGCCCCAAATTACCTAAATCTCAGTGCTAAGGAAACCTGCTACAAAATGTGGCATTGTTTTGTTTTTGTTATTGTTTTGTTTCTGCTTTTTTGTTTGTTTGTTTGTTTTTGCTTTTTTTTTTTTTGCTTTTGCTTTTGCTGGGCACTAACTATGTCTGTCTAAATGCTTAAGGCCTTGAATTCTGGTGACTTCAATTTGAAATGGTGACAGAGGTATAGCTAAGCACCTGCAAAGAAAAACAAAATGCTCATAAAGCCATATTCCATCTCAGTAGTAGACACTGTGATAATCAACTCTGTAAACCTATGGATTTAATTTCACACAGGGAGCTAACCAGGGTCAAAGGAGGGAGTTCGACGGCACTAAACAAAGATGACTATGGAGAAGGTTGGAAGAAAAAAGGCTCAGGATGCTGGCAAGAAGGGACTGGAGGCAAAGGTGTCAGATACAGGGCACCAGTCCTGCAAATGAGCAGGGACCAATGCTAGGAAAGGACTATGTCCTCTATGACATAACTATGCAAGTTAAGAGCTCTCATAACAAAAAAGCTGGACATTAGTGACTAAATCCTAGAGTTAGATGCAGCAGGAGTGTTGGGTGATATGCACCTTTATTTCCTGAATTGACTGTCCAGGACATACCCTAGTCAAGATAAGAATGGGCCATAGAGAGTAGTTATGGTGTTGCTGCTTTCTCTAGATCCCTAAGAGAACACCTATTGCCTGTCTATTTCACAGCCGGTCCAGAAGAGCAACACATATCCTGCTAACATCAAAACTATTTTTAGATTGCTTGTGAATACTGAATGAGCAATTAAGACTCACCTCATGGCAAGGCATGTATAGAAAGTCCAAGAGGATCACCAAAGTTATGACTAAGTCCAAGAATAGACAGTCTCTGAGAAAATACAGGCTGGGGAAAGAACAGCCAAGGCAAAGGCAAAATATAACTTCAAAAACTAAAAACACAATCTTTATTACACAGAGCATGTTCTGCACTGTCAGTATAATGCTGGAAAGGTCCTTAGTTGATAGCCTATAGTGTTGATTCAGTAGGAATGTCAACTGAGGACACTGTGATAGAAGGCACCTTATGTATCATCATCATTCAGCATAAACAAATATTTTTAATAGTGCTGGACAGAAAGAGTCAGGCTCATGCTTCTAGCCCCAGGAAAACAGAGCAGACACAGCTGACTACAAGTTTCTCTGGTTCCTGCAGCCAAAGAAATGTCCACTTTTAGACAAATCCTTTCAGACTCAAACTCTGTTTGCTTTGAATTTAAATTTATAATCATCATTTCACAGCTTCTATTAAGAGTTCTGAGTTTTCCTTAAAGAGAAGTCTAAAGCAGGTAGGCCTGCTTACTTTTCCAAAAGAACCAAGGGGGGCTGGCGCTGTAGTGAGTGGGAATGTGCTACTCAAGAGAAATTGAATCTCACATGGTGACCACACTTTCAATCTCTGGCCTGTCTGGTCTAAAACATACCAGACACATAGTTGAGGACCCAGGACCCAACAAGTTTGGGACTAGAAGTAGACTGAGAGTGCAGTGTGACCAGACCCTCTGGAGTGTGCTCATTTCTCTCTCTCTTACATGCATGTGCTCTCTCACAAATACAGGGGGAGGGGGAAGAACCCAAGAGAACTTTAATGAAACACTAAACAGTGGAAATGGAAAAAGAATAGGATTTTATACTGAGTGACTGAGGACATGAGAAATTCTCAGACTCATCTCACACTCACCTAAGACTTCGCTGCATCATTCAATAGTCATGCATTCATTAATTCATCTGATAAATTTGAATGAATTTCCTGGACATTTATGACATGCCAGGCCCTGTCTTAGGAACCAGAAAAATTATAATAAAGCTGATCTTAAGGTTGCCACCTGGCATGGGAAATAGATACTACACACATAGGTAAGTATGATGTAAAGTCAGGGAATGACAACTTCTCTGAATGAAAGTGTCACAGGATTCGGGGGTTGAGAGCACTGGGTATGAGCTGTTTGTGATCAGGCAGTCAGAGAAGGCTATATGAGGGACTGAACGGAGATCTCTATAAAGCAGGAGAGCCTTGACAAGATATGAAGGAATAGCAGCCTTTTCTCTAGGGATGTGAGCAATCCAAATGGCTAAAGTAAATGGGTAGTGAAAGGAAGAGAGAGCAGTCACTTCTTGCAGGGCCTATTAGGTCAGTAGTTCAGAATATTATTTGCCATATATGGGTCTGCAATTTTTTAATGACTGTTGATAAAACTTATAAAAGTATATGTTTCTTTGCAAATGTGCATTAATCAGGGCCAAGTGGTAATGCAACTGGACCCATGTGGCAAAAGTCCTAGTTTTTCACATTCTGAAGTCTCCCTGAACACACTGAATATATGTGAATCAAGGATCTGAGTTGGATGAGATTGGGGGTCGATCATGGCATGACAACCCTGATGAAATATATCTCTCTCATGAAATAAAGAGATAAATATACTGTAAAAATGTGAGTACGTCATTTTTATGCATTTTTACTGCTCATATTGTAGACAGTGTTGTTTTTCCATTTCTTTTCTTTTCCTTTTTTTGGAGAAATTTTTGCTATAGGGCCCGTGTGCTCACCAGACAGACAGAGAGAGACAGACAGAAAGTGAGACATTACCCCCCAGGGGGGATAACCATGCCGCAATCCCCTCCCCTCCGTTCTCCTCTCAGGATCTTGGGCACACATGCACATGCACCTGGCGTAATTTTTTTTTTTTTTTTGGAGAGATT